>NW_010291784.1:1312-7515 GCF_000700745.2 Antrostomus carolinensis | reverse complement strand
AAAGAATAAGTTTTTCAGATCACCAGAAAACACAGATGAAACACTGTTAGAACTGGGGGAAAAAAAAACCCCTGAGACACTGAGCAGATAGGGCTTATTGTCATATTTACAAAAGGCACATTTAATTGTTTAGGAAAGTAGATTGATTGTCTTAGACCTAAGAGACTGAGTTTTTAGTTGGTAGTATAACACACGGTTTAAGCTGACTCCATGTCAACACAATTTGTTCCAGGTACTTAAAGTCACTCTGCCTGGTGATTTCTAGTAGCAAGGGTGCCACTGTCCCCAAAGCAGCGTAGACTTTAAGGCATACGCAGGTCTTACGAAGCTGTGCTAGTTAATTTGCTGCTTCTGTTTCTCAAGCTTTTATCTGAGTACTGCTCTTCTTGGATTTGCTTTCAGAAACAATAGAAGAGTCATTGTGTCTGCATGTGCTGGCATGATTTGTGGACTAAAGCAATATGGTTTCATATTCAGCTTGTCAGCATTGTATACCATAGTTGCTGCTACTGGCTTTAAAGAAGGGGAGGATTTTCCCCAAATATATTAGTTGGTTTCTTTGGGGAATGGTGGAGTAAAAGTCTAACTCTGTACAACTGAGAAAAGAACAAAAAACCCTGAGATGTCTGTATGCTATTCCTCTTCCCATCTTCCCCTCAGATTGTGTCATTGGATAAGCTGAAACCTTTGCTTCTTGAAAACCTCAACGGAAAATGAGAAAGTGCAAAGCCCTTTTTCCACCCTGGTCCAGATACTGCAGTGTAGAAGGTCTAGGAAGTAATTTACAATTGAAAAAGAACAATGATCCCATACAAAGTTAATAACCTGGTACCTAGCCTGGCAAATTCCAGGGAAATATCTGATTGAAACCTCTGCATACCTGGTCAAAGCTAAATGTTATTTGCACGCTGGAAATATGCAGATATATGTGAACAAAGAGGAAATAGCCTGACAGTATTTTAAGTGTCCTGCAAACAGGGTACAATCCAGGTAAGCCAAAGATTGTTTTTAAAATGCTGCCCCTGATTTTATGAGGTTAAAAGGAAGGGGATGGGGTTGTAAAGGAGATACGTAGATCCAAGAAGGAAGTTTTTGAAACAGTAGCTGCAAACTTGACTAATCTACAGAGCAGAAATGTTTTGTGGACCAGTGAATGTACAAACTGGGAAGGGGGAAGCCCTTATCATGACCAGTGCCCTTTCTCAGATCTGCTGGAATCAAATTTTGATATTGCTATGGATGCAGCAAAAGCTAATACTCTAATACTTAAGGATGAAAGGAAATCTTAAAAGGATAAAAACCCATTTACCTCTCTGATTTCAGTCCAACTGTTTGAGGGGCAGGAGGAGGGAGGAAAGAAATGAGAAGTCCCTGAAAACCTTTAGGGATGATACTATACCCTCGAAACAAGGGAGTAGCTATGAAAAGCCATCATTTCTTCTGGAGAATACATTTTACTTCTAAGCTGCTGGATAATTCAGTAGTTGGCATGTTTACTTCTGGAATCTTGAAGGCTATTTCTGTCTTAAATCTTTTTGTTTCTTAGAATGTGACACGTCAACTTATTAACTATGATCCTTAATTAACTGTTCCCTGGGTGGAGGGAGTATCATACCATGCTTTTGGTATGATGTTGCAACAAGTATTGTAACTCCAGACAAAAAACTCTTGTAATTATTTTGTTTGCCACCACACGTGGATTCCTGCCATGGAATTTCATTTGGGGCACAGCAGCTTCCATGACTACGTAAGAGCTTTCTTCTTGAAAATACCTCCTTCTCTTTCCACGGAAGTTATGTAAATACTTCCTAACACCATTAGGCTTCAAATCTGAAGGCTGCTGGGTGCCCTTGTGTTTCTCCTTATTGTTCCATGTAGTTCTAAACAAGCAACTATGGAGCAACACAGAAACAGTAGGTCAACACATTTGGTTTCTCTGTGCTAGCTCGCAAATGAGTTATAGCTCAATGTTTGCTCTTTGAGGAGGAGTGAGATTTTTCAACTGCTTGGCATTGTGCAGGCTGTGGATATCCCCTAGGATAGGCCACAGAAAACTTTATAGCTCCATATTCATGTGAACATAACTAACTCAATATATGACTAAGCAATTAAGAAAGTAAAAAGGAGAACTACAGGAAAGCAAGAGATATGAAGGGCATCCTCTGTTAAGTTAGTTTAAAGTAGTTTGCAAAACAAAGTGTATAGGACCTACTATATAAATATTAAAGGTATCTTTATTTAAGAAGTAAGATAATGAAAGAAGGAATTAAGAATATCTAACTTAAAAGAATTAGCAGTTCTTTGTATTAAGTTTACAACAGTTCAAATTGTGCATTATGCCTCATAATTTTCTTTGTTCCTTGTGCTTCATTATTATTTATCTACTGTGTTATTTGGTTAAGGTTACCACCAAAATGTGGTTTTTATTAAATGCATTACTTCAGAAGAAATTATTTCACTTGAAGTATATTCCTCAGGTTTTTTTTTTATCTCCAACAATTCATCTGACTGGTTCAGCTGAAACGAATGCTAAAACTACCAAAGCATTTTCCTTAAAAGAATTAGGCCAATAAAAATGGAACCCAGCTGTCCTAGTGTATTTTTTCCATTTTTTTTTCTATTTTGTAAATAGCAACTGAAGTATGTGCATGAGTTAAGAATGCAAAACAAAAATGATGAGGTTACCTTAATAACACTAGGAAACAAAACATTACAATTGTATACGTGAAATAATTAAAACTGTAATGAAGCAGATAAAGCAGAAACCTGGCAAATTATAGTAGCAACTGGAAAAGAATTATGAAACTTACCTCTGAGACTTTTCCAAAAGCCCTGTGCTGGCATTGTACAAGCAACTGTAAGCTTAAAGAGGGAATAAAAAACCCAAACCAAACACCCCTACCCCCTGGAAAAAAAAACCACAACAAAACAGTCTCTGTTTGAGGCTTGTTCAGTGACTGGTACCAAGTTTGAAAAGTCTTTTATTCTACCTTTAAACCTAGTTGTGTTAATTGAAATGTATTTTATGTATCTCCAACAGTGAATATGCTCATGTACACACCAGTGTGCTTTTATGATTAGAATCAAGCGCATTATATGCAGTTGAACTGAAAACATGAATCTTCTATGCTTTCACATTTCCTTACAATGTTCCCTCAGGAAGAGGAAAGGACTCACTAAGTTTTCACACATCTGGGTTGTTGTAAGATTTCACAATGAAACAGTAATATTTTTTTTCCATGTAATATCATACTGTCCTTTCAACAGCGCTGTTTTTTGTTTTTTAGTGCTCTGGATTAATTCCAGTTTGCAACACAAGGTAAAACCTGTTTGTGTTTTCACATTCAGAGTCTGGTCCACACTGGATCCCCTTTAAAGTCCATTTTCCAGGACTCTGGCTAAAGAGAAAATGGATATTTGAAATCTTGCAGGACCTTATTGAGTATGTCTATTCTTAATTATAAGAATGAATAACTTTATCTTGTGTACATATCAAAGCTACTTTTCTCCTATTTTTGGAACAACACCTACTGCCATTTAGCCTGGCTCTGGTGGATCAACTCCATTGAATAAGGACAGTGCTGTCAATAATCTGGGCTAAGGACTCTCAGATGAGTTATGTGTGTTTTCTCTGGGTGACTGTGGTTTCTGCATGTGATCTTTCGTCCAAGTTATGCACACAACCTAGTTTCTCAGACATTGCTTCAGAGCATGAATGCCACCCATCAGTTCAGTTAAGCCACCTAGACAGCTTTTCTGGCAATGAAGTTGGTTGTTTCTGTGAGCACAAACATTCCTGGACTGATTGTCACCCTCCCCTCAATTCCACCTCTGTAAGCACCAAGGAAAGAATACTTGAAAACAGAGCAAAGATTACCTGGGAAGGTGTTTCTGTTGCTTAGGAGTGGGGAACTTGAAGAAAGCAAGCCAGTAAGTTTGGGGCAGGGTTGTGATTTAACTGTACAGCACAGATAACTACCTGCTGAAGTATTTAGTGCCAGGATACCTTTTGTTTGGCAGTGACCTTCTGAGAAGAAATTTATGAGTCAATGTGGATCATGATACAGAAACTAAAAACCTGTTGATAAGAGTGCTTTTGGAAGGTGCACACCAAGGCATGCTTCTCAGTCTCTGGGAAAATGGGCTGAAAAATTTCTTTCCTGTACTTTGTTCAACAGAGCCTCTGCTCAGAAAGTAGAAAGCTATTCACCTGTTCTGTGTTATCTGGTGGCTGCTTGTGTGTGTGTGGAGGGAGCCCTGGAAGTGATTTTTTTGTGCCTGGATACTAGGGGTTCAGGTTTAATGAGCCTGAGACTCAGTCAGCACCGAGAAGTTCTGTTTGTCACACAGCTGACATATCCATGCTCCCAAGTTGCTGCCAGCTCTGCCAGCAAACCCTGGTGTATCTGCAGTGATTTTAACAGAAGTGTGTGTTCACTGTTTCATATGGTCACTTTAAATATCACTTAGCTATGCTGGCAAGAAAATACCTTTCCCTGGTGTATGCTGCATCCTCAGCTGAAGGTGATGCTGCCATAGGTGTGTTCTGCAATCAATTTTGTTCATGACAAGCAGAGGACTACAGGAGGCTGTATGCACTTACGCTAGGTATGTAGCAAATACAAAACAGAGTGATGTTGAAACTTACGGGGCTCTGCTCTTGCCATTGACTAGTGATCCAACACACATTCAGCATGATGTGATGTCTTTCCTTACGCTAGGTATGTAGCAAATACAAAACAGTGATGTTGGAACTTACGGGGCTCTGCTCTTGCCACTGACTAGTGATCCAACATACATTCAGCATGATGTGATGTCTTTTGTCTTTGTCCTGTCCGATTTGAGACCTCATCTGCCTTGCAACTGCAAAGAGGACAAAATAGAACAGAGCTGTAACATACACGGCTGCTTGATGAGCAGTTGTCAGCTTTATGCTCAACTAGGCTCACTTTATTCCCCTCAGTGGCCCTTGTATGAACTAGAAAGGACAAAGACCAACACCAACAGCACACGAAGCCCATTTATAAGACCTTATGGTCAATGGCTGATTAATTTAAATTAAAAATAAAAATAATGCTGGTACTGGTGGCCAGGCAGTTGTGACTATCTGATTAATTGTCACAACACCCATTACACTACAAAAGAAGAGACTGGTGTCTGCCTTGTCCAGTGCTATACCATCTTTCCTATTTTGCTTAAACTGAATGAGATACAGATAACTGCACTTCATGTTGCAATAATAATGGATGAAGTTTATAAATGAAAATAATTAGTCACGTGTACTGGAAGAGCTTAAAAACAAAACATGTAAATGCATTGCAAATTATGCTGTACTATTTCTTTTATGTGAAGTTAAATTAATCTTTTAAGGTTCAAAATGAAGCACCTCCAAGTTTGTTTTTTTTAAGGGAAAAATACTGAAGCCTTCATAAAGTGGAAAATTATTTTAAAATATTCATAGCTCTTGGAAAAGGTCAGTGACAGGGAAAATGATGCCAACATTTTAATCTGACTTATATTAAGACAGATTTGCCTCCATTCAAGAAAGTATTCTAGTCTACAAAAATATTACGTATGTTCAGTTATGCATATGGAAGCTTTGGGGCTGGATCTTAATTCAAAGAATACTTAAATTTTGCTCTTACTCTTAAAACAGCTGGCCCAGGCAACTTAATTCCTTCTCTGTTTTTGAGGTGTTAAGAATTCTTACTTATATATACCCCATTTTCATTCTTTTTATTTTTTTTACTAAATTAACAGTCAGTGTCCAGGCTATCAATCTAGGTGTAAAACCTGGGTGTCTGATTGTTTTCATTCCCAAAGTCATTATTCCAGCTGTTGTTGGATTCTCTCTTCCTCTTGTTTTTGTTGTCAAAGTGAGGGCCTCATCTAACTTACCAGGGCAGTTGCTCATATATTGAATGATATAATGCAGCACTATATCCATATTTGTGTGCATATGTGTGGGTTGTTGTAAATATACATTAACTTTGTAAGATTTTTTTTACTATATCCATATTTGTGTGCATATGTGTGGGCTGGTGTAAATATACATTAACTTTGTTAAGATTTTTTTTTTAAAAAAGCTTTATGGTATCTACCACGTGACTCTGTAGACACTAAACACAAAATGGCAGCATTGTGTGCAATATATAAGGGCACCAGAAAGTAGTCAAAGGGAGTCTCATGTTCAGCTAGCCCTG
>NW_010291784.1:0-1289 GCF_000700745.2 Antrostomus carolinensis | reverse complement strand
CCCTAGATGTCTGCCTATGGACTGGCAGAAATCCAACTGATCCAAAAAAAATACACTTTTATGATAATCTGCTCACTGTCATGTTGTAACTAAAATTCTGGGTAGTTTTTCATTCCTTCCACCTGACACCAATGCAAAATTTTTCTAATACTTCTACTATTTATATATTTGTTAATGTCTTTGGAAGAATAGTAAGAGAGAGAGGTTGTTACACTCCAGTGGTCTAATTATTAATATTAGCAGCACAATTTTAAATTGTCTATAAATACAGCTTGTTTTTTTTTTTTCCTTCTCCCTCTGCTTGCCTCACACGCCCTCCTACTTGCTTTTAATGGCATAATCAGATGTAACCAAATCCCCTTTCCAACTACAACACTACTTCAATTTAGAGAGCAACAATTTGTATTATGTAGGCTGAAATCTCAACCAAAATTCATCAGCTTTCTAGTAAGTTCAATGTTGGATATTATGGTTTTATGAAGGAGTACTGGTGTGATAGCAACCTGCTAAAGTGTAACTTCTTTCTCCCCATTCAAACTAGATTTTGTGTGTGGTATTAATCAGAATACAATGCTCCTGCTGGCTATGTAGTAAGCGTATATATAATGTTACTCTTTAGACAAAAACAAAGTTATGTTTGGGTTCCTTTAGGGTTACTAATTTCTGGCATGCCATCTGAGTTCCCTCAAAAATAATCCCCAAAACTGAAGGATTATGTGGTTTCAAAAATGAAACGAAATCTGGATTTGCCCATTTCTACAATGCAAAAAATAATGAGGATAAATCTGAGTGACACCTGAGGAAACACAGTGCTCACAGAAAGCGTTAGGTAGTATTGTAGGGTATTGTTTCTGGTGAGAACACCCTCGCTGTCTTCAAGCAGCCGTATCTGTGAATACCAGCAGATTTCAGCGCTTCTGTTTCAGTGAGAGGACCCAGTTCTTAAAAAAATCCTCTGGATTTTTTGTGATGGAGTGAAGCCCATCGGCCTCCATCTCTCAAATGCGAGGCCCACCGCTGTCTGCTCACCTCCCTCCCCTCACGCCTGCCTTGGGGATACACCTCAAAAATGAGAGACCCCAACCCCATGGTGCCTAGGCCTTGTTGATGAAACCGCTTTTGGTGAAGAGCCAACCTGCTGCCACAGGCCGACTGTCAGCAGGGTGCTGGATGGCAAGGCCATGCCTGGGGGATGAACAGCCATTTGCTGTGGGAGCGAACGCCAGCCTAGGGCGGAGGAAGGCGCTCACAGCCCTCTTCGCACAGCAGGCCGCTTCTGCCAGAGCCTC
>NW_010291783.1:0-7221 GCF_000700745.2 Antrostomus carolinensis | reverse complement strand
TGAAATCAAGATAAACCACATTCACTGCTCTGCCATCATATAGCCACCTGGTTATGTTCTCATAAGAGGCTATCAGGTTGGTTAAAATTACTTTCCCTTGGTAAAACCATGTTGACTGCAATATTTTTATTCTGATTATCTCTATAGCTGCAACATAACCAACATAACCTTGTATTTACTATAAACCTAAACCAATCTGTAACTCAAACATAGATCCTATATCAAGTCCCATCCCTGTGCAGACAACTTAAATCAAATAGAATGAAGCAGTTTTTAAGTTGAGTTGAATGGCTTTGTCATCTACTACCTCAATGACTCTTTCATTACATACTGTGGACACCCTCTCTGGTGCATATGTGTGTATGTAGTTAAGTACTCTGCAAAATTATCTCCAAAGGAGATTAAATTTTCTTCCTTATAGTGAGTTACTGACACATACCAGCATGGGTAGGCCAGCTGAAAGCACCAGAATTGCATCACTGGGACTGAGCTGGACAAGTACTTTTGTTTTAGTCTGCCCACAAATATAGGCTCACCCTATCTTATTATGATACATGTATCTTCATAAAACTAGAGTAAATATTAGGAACATTTGCTAAGATTATACTAAGGCCTGTGTACAGCAACATAGCTTGTGGTTGTACTGCAAGTAATCATACCTGTATTATCTTTAACTTGACTACTTCTGATAGGAATAAATTCCCAGGGCCTTGTACTTTAGGTTTAGGTGTAGAAGCTGAACTCTTTACTCATTCACAGGTGGCTTGTTCATACATGACTAGCTATTTTAAAGCTCTTTTATACACCTGTGCATGCTGAAATCAGATTTCTGATGACACTATGGAAGACACCTGTGTTCTTTTTCATTCACAAGGTGTTTTTTTTGGGGGGGAGGGGTGTTTTGTTTTTTTTTTTTATATCTTTTTCTTCATAGCGGAAAAAGTCCACCAAGTGTTTCTAAGTTATAAGTGTTTCTAAGTTATATATGATACAGATGACACATACAAATTTCACGTACAATAATTTTGTAGTAATAGCGTTAACTGACTTACTCATACTAACTTCATGAATCAATGGGTTAGTTATACATATGCTGTACAGTCCTCTGAAGTTTGGTGGGGGTTTTTTGGTTTTTTGTTTATTTTTTTCTTTTAAACTCTACCTACTATGTTGCATGGCAGAAAGCACATGACATTCTGGTTCTGTCCTTGCTTTCCTGCCTGTTTTTGCTAAGTTTCTAAGAAGTAATTTTTATCAGAAAGAAGCAGTTTATTTTTGCTGTGTGAATTTGTAGTATCTTCTCAATATTTTGTTTATTCTCCCACCACTTTTTAATGTGACAGCACTCTATATATATGCTGGAAGCAGTGCTCTTCATAATCATCCCCTCTTCAGTAAAAGTCATTAAGTCTACATTGTCAAATTTTACCTTGATTACAAATATACATATTTTCCATATTGTTAATATAAAATAAATGCCATGTATTTTTATTTGCAGCTCTCACCAAAGTGGGTGATATTAAGGAACCATTAAGGAAACCTGAATCCCAGATCATTATTAATTCAACAGTCAAAAAAAGGCATCTGTGCATTAGATGCTATTAGCACATGCAGAATGGCAGATATAATGATCCCATTAAATCAGACTTGATTAATAGTTTATAAAGACTGAATTTATGTTATTTTTGGAAATGCAGTTTGTAGTATCCTTTTGGATTACTTTTTTGGAAATACTGATTTAGTGAACAACAGCCTGAAGGCCTTTCCTTGACAGGTATATAGTGTTCTGTTTATTCTGGTCTACTTCCACCTAGACCAGGGAGATAGAAGGTCATTATACAGAGAAGACTGGATTTCTCCCAGCTAGTATGTACATAAATACACTTTTATTACCCAGCCCCACATTAACCATTCTGTGTCCTTAAAGGTCACTCAAGGATTCATCAAAAGTTTCTAATTTCTCTACCTGGCTGTCAAAACATAATGTGATTATGATTATAATCTTAGGGGTGCTGTACTAATTAAATCAAGGTAATTGTGGACTTGCTTTCATTTCAGTTGCAGGAGTGGAATGAAAGAACTTCATTGCAAATTGACTTAGTCCAGTGGGTTTTTTGTTTTGCTGCTGGGCCTGCAACAGCTGAGACGATGTCTGTGTCAAGATCTTTGGTTTTCCTTTGTTCCCACAGAATTCCCTGGCCTGAAGCTCTTGTTTACAGTAAGTGGTTACATTTCCAGGGCTGCAAAGAATGACTGAATAATATCCTGATTTTCCTCTGGGCTAAAACTGTCTTTGTCTTTACTGACCTAGCAATTCACTCAGTCACTTTCCAAGGCATCTTGGTTCTTAAGTAAGATGAGTTGCATAAAAAAGGTAAGGCTCAGTGCCTGGTTTTGCTTTGCCAGCCTTGGTCAGTGCTACATTCTCCATTGCCCTAGCTGCAAAGGAGACAAAATCTTAAAGCCTTATCTTCGTTGTTATGTTAGACTAACTCAGAAAAGAGTTCACTGAAACTAATTAAACTTCTAGCAGTCAGAGCAATTCTGGGTTTCATTTGTAAGATTTACATTAGATGTTTCTTCCAGTTAAGACTGAAATTCCAGCACTACAAATATAATTATTTTAGTGGGTGGTATAAACAAAAATAAATATTTTTAAAACTAGCAGGAAGCTTATAAGTGGGTGAAAATCAGTTGATTTTTAGTTGTAGAATGTACATTCATTAATAGAATGAATGTACTTATGTTTTTCTTAAAACTTTAAATTATTTATTTCATGATGCTCTTAGCAAATATTCTGGCTTGGATTTTTGAGGAAGAAGTGTTGGTATTTTTACTTGTTCTGGTGTTTTAGATGATTTCTTTTGCTTTGCCCCGAAGGATATGATTACTGATATACATTATAATACTTACAAATGGCAGCTGCATATAGCAGGCCTTGTTAATGAATATTCTGGGATAGCTAATGAAAGGCAGAAAAAATCTGTTCTTTAGCTCAAAGTTCTGTGTTATATTGACAGTTATAGTCTACTTTTAATACCTAGTGTTTCTGAACATAAGCAGACAATGTGCGCTTGCAGCCCAGAAGGCCAACTGTATCCTGGGCTGCATCAAGATAAGCGTGGCCAGCAGGTCGAGGGAGGTGATTCTCCCCCTCTACTCCGCTCTCGTAAGGCACCACCTGGAATACTGAGTCCAGTTCTGGAGCCCCCATCAGAAGAGAGACCTGGAGCAGCTAGAACAAGTCCAGAGGAGGGCCACCAGGATGATCCGAGGGCTGGAGCACCTCTCCTATGAGGACAGGCTGAGACAGTTGGGGATGTTCAGCCTGGAAAAGAGAAGGCTCCGGGGAGATCTTATAGCGGCCTTCCAGTACCTGAAGGGGCCTACAAGAAAGCTGGGGAGGGACTTTTCATAAGGGCAGTTAATGACAAAACAAGGGGAAATGGGTTTAAACTGAAAGAGGGTAGGTTTAGATTAGATATTAGGAAGAAGTTCTTCACTGTGAGGGTGGTCAGACACTGGAACAGGTTGCCCAAGGAAGTCGTAGATGCCCCCTCCCTGGAAGTGTTTAAGGCCAGGCTGGATGAGGCTTTGAGCAACCTGGTCTAGTGGAAGGGGTCCCTGCTGATGGCAGGGGGGGTGGAACGGGATGATGTTTAAGGTCCCTTCCAATCCTAACCATGCTATGATTCTATGATATTGAACATACAATCACATGAGTGGCCATTTGTATATGTGTGTGTACTTCACATGTGCATGCATGCATGAGAAGTGCGCATAGCTTTAAGCTCTCTCTAGAGCAAAGTAAACTGGTAAAATCTTTGTAAGTAACACATGGATTGATCTGACGGATTAACATTATCAGAGAACTCAGCTCATCTAATCACAATGGGGAAGTAGGAGTAATTGTAATACCTGGATATGGGAAATTATAGTTAATCTATATTCTGTTCTTTCAAAATAACTTTACCTTTAAGCTTAAACAACATGTAAAGATTATATCTTTTCTCATTTTAGAGGATCTTCAAACAGCTGAAGACATCTCTCAGTGTTTTTTCTAAATTTTAGCTTCCTCTCCAGACATTGAAAACTCTTGTATTCCAATGGACATCACATTTTTGTATCATATCCTGAAAATGTTTTTACTTGTCTAGCTGTCTACTACAGCTTGTTATTTGCCTGAAAGAAGTTGCTGCTGAGAACTGATGCAAATTTAAACAAAGAAGGAGTTTATATAAATAGTGGATGGACACTCTCATCAAGGGGAAAGATTGACTGTTTCAGCAGGCAACACGCCCCTGACTGTTTTAAGCACAGGCCCTTCAGGAGAACTCTTAGTTTTGCTCACTGAACCACAAAATTAAAGTACCATGGAAGAAATCCAGACATGCAACAATGCCAAAATATGTGTCACACCATACTGAAAGGCTTCAAAATTACTGTATTTACACAAGGGTATTACAGACAGAATAAATGAAAATTTTATGGTCTAAGAAAAGAAACACAATTTTAGTTAACTAGCATTTTTTCTACTGCTCTAAAGCTTTAATGGGAGCAGAGGGAATTTGCACTCGGTGAAGTAGATCAGTGAAATGATAATTTGTCTTTGAATGGAGTACTTTTATCCCATTAATTTCTGCCATTATGGTGCGAGATAAGATGTAAGCCACTGACTAACTGAAAATTAAGGCTCCAAAAAAGAGGCAAGGAAACAAAAGCTAGCTTATGCAGTATTATACAAAGCGTATGCTAAAATTAATTTTTACTCAGCCTTTTATTGTAGCCACTTTTAACCTCAGTTCTTTATGCACTTAATCATACCTACTTCTGCCATATTGAAATATATTAATTTTACTAATCAGATCTCTTTTTAAGGGTATTTGATTAAAATCCTTTCTTGTTGCAGTTAAGAGGAGAAAAAGGGCATTGTAGTAGAGATATGCCTTAGGTGAATGTATGGCATTGAAAGCCTTCTTTTCTGATATACTGCATATGAAGGAATCATTTAGTGTATTACAGAAGAAGCATAAGAGAATACTTTAGCTTGTGTTATTTGCAAAATTAACCTGGCATTGTATATCGGCTACTACTATCCTTTTTCAAAGAACTGTAATCACTGCAATGCTTTGAAACTACATTCCAGGGTAACACAAAAAGAGGAAAGGATCATAGATATATGTTGTCAGAAAGAATCTCCAGAGTTCAAGGCATTTCATTCAATCCATCGGACTGAAGTTGGAGCATGTAAAACGACCATATGCTTTTCTAATCTGTTCTTAAAAACAGTGAAGAATGGTTCATCTCATCCTTGGGTAGCCTGCTGAAGTGCCTCATTACTCTTCATTAGAACATTTTTACTGATTTAAACCTAAAGTCTTTGCTGATTTCTTCTTGCCCTTCCCCCTATGTATATGAAGAACAAATGTTCTTCTCCCTTTTTATAACTGTTTTTTAAGTAATGGAAGACAGTTATGTTTTCTACTAGCCAACCCATACTTTTTGAACTAAATAAATCTTCTAATTTTTCTCCTAAGTCATGTTTTCTAAAATGCTTTGCATGTCCATATTTCCTCCAGTTCTTCTCCCTGGACTCTGTAGCTTGCCAGCATCATTCTTAAAAGGAAAATATCCCAAATGAGCCTGAATCCTCCATCAAGGGACCCCATATAACAATAAACAGGGCAAAGATAGCTACCTCTCTTGTCCTGTGTAGGACCTCCTAGTACACATCCTAGAGTGACATCTGTCTTTACAACAACACAGTCTTATGAATTTATACTATGCCTCTGACCTTTTTATGTCCTTAATATATTTTTTGCCTCTCTGATTTTTCCCCACTGGGAATGATGCATCAGTTGTGTTGTGGCTGTTATCTTCCTTGAGTAGTTTCTGATAGTCATTTTGAATTAATTTTCAACAATCCTGTAAGTCTCTCCAACTAAAATTGCTCAGTAGCTATGCTTTGAAAAAGCAAGAGCTATGCTTTACTAATCCTTTGGAGATCATAGAATCATAGAATCACCTGGTTGGAAAAGACCTTTGAGATCACTGAGTCCAAGCATATCTGTCCACTACTAAACCATATCTTCAAGCAACCTATCTAGACATCTTTTAAACACCTCCAGGGATGGTGACTCAGCCATCTCCCTAGGCAGCCCATTCCAGTGCCTGAGAACCCTTTCAGTAAAGAAATATTTCCTGACATCCAATCTGCACCTCCATTGGTGCAACTTAAGGTCATTGCTTCTTGTTCTGTCACTAGTTACCTGGGAGAAAAGACACACACCTGCCTCCCTACAACCTCCCTTCAGGTAGTTGTAGACAGCAATAAGGTCTCCCCTCAGCCTTCTCTTCTCCAGGCTAAACAACCCCAGTTCCCTCAGCCGCTCCTCATAAGGCTTGTGTTCCAGACCCTTCACCAGCTTTGTTGCCCTTCTCTGGGCATGCTCCAGCAACTCAATGTCCTTCCTGTAATGAAGGGCCCAAAACTGGACATGGTATTCAAGGTGTTGCCTCACTAATTGTGGGAATATAACGGAAGACTGGAGAGGAGGACTGTAAATATGCTCAAGCAACTTGCAGCTGGGGTGTTGAGAAACACATACATCACACTACTAATCAATGTTTAGTCTTACGTCCTTGACAAGTAGATCATCTGCCTTTAGATAACATAGGTCTGGGATAGACTCAGGGGCACACTGAACATGCCTGGGATTCCTGCCCTGCTGTGAGAAAGATCAAAGCACAGTGGAAAATTACTGCTTGCTAAAAATCCCTGATATTTACAGGTGAAAACAGCAGGTTTGGAATCTCTCTCTAGCAAGGACTGAGTTCTGCCATGCCTGCATTCCCACTTACATGCCTCTGCCCCGGGTGCCGCTTCGGAGATCCCCCATGTTGCGAGGTAACGAGAATAAATTTGCTGTTTGCATTTTATCCATGGTTTTTGGGGTTGTTCCTGTGTCCTGCCTGTGTCAGCTCACACACCAATCATGAGTACAGGGGAAAGATTACTTGCCTGGTCCTGCTGGCCACACTGCTTCTGATACAGGCCAGGATGCCGTTGGCCTTCTTGGCCACCTGTGTACACTGCTGGCTCATATTCTGCTGGCTGTTGATCAACACCCCCAGGTCCTTTTCTGCCAGGCAGCTTTCCAGCCACTCCTCCCCAGCCCTGTAGTGTTGTAGCATGGGGTTGTTGTGACCCAAGTGTAGGAC
>NW_010291782.1:68717-85008 GCF_000700745.2 Antrostomus carolinensis | reverse complement strand
ATGGTCCTACTGTGGTTAAACCACCACACTTTCTTTCACAGAACAGTAATGGCCATGAAGATGACACTGAAGGCCCAACTTGGCAGCCGGTATGAGCACACAGTGGTGAGGTAAAGAACGAGCCTAGAAGAAGTGGATTTTGCAATAAATGAGGCATTTCTGACATGACTAGGCTTCCCATGCATGGGATGTGGTCATTTTGAGAATTATTTTTAAAGAAAATGCAAATTAGATCTTTTGGTATCTTTCTTTTGATTCCATTTCCCTTTGCATCTCCACTGTTAAATGTTATATAGTTTGACATAAATAATAGTCAGTTCCACTGTGTTTGCCAAAAGTATTACAAAGCACAGAAGGGTTGTCATGGAGACAGAAATTCTTAAGTAAAGCAATCAAATCCCTAAAATATTTAAGCAACACTTACTCTGTAGGACAAGCATGAAGCATAATATTTGCAACAAGAAGCTAGGTTGGAATTTCTCATGTTGAAATTGAAAAGGAAAATAAACCAAAACCCATCTCAGGAAAGAAAACAAAGTGGCTGCCAAATGTGTCTAAATGAGAAAAAACTGTGCACAGCCACTTTCATGTCTACACAAGGACGTGTCAATTCATCACAGAAAAAGAAATAAGCATAGCTACATCTGTGACTTTCACCTCCTTCCTGGCTGAAGTAGTGTGATGTGTCTTTTCTCATGAGGAAAGCATGAGAAGCTTTGGGTGCTTCAAACCATCAAGAAGAATGAACTGTATTTTTTTGTCTGCCATTTCTTTTTGAGTGATTGCTTAAATTGCCGAGCAAGTTGCTAATATGCAAAGGCATACGTGCCTTGTGAGAGGACAGTGAAGAGGTAGCTCAGATGTTCAAAAATCTAATTCCTACCTAGCGTTGTTTTAACACCAACCTTTCTCAAACCTGAAAAAATATAAGGGGCAGCTGCCAAAGGCGATCTTCTGATTGCCTTTTCCATCACACTTAATTAAGCCAGCTTTGACCTGGTAATTACATCTATGAGCAAAAGGGATGTGTTTTGTGGGACAAAAATTGGATAGCTGAACTCAAAAGTGTACCCATCAAACCACCTGTATCCAGCACTGCTGGGAGGTAGTAGGAAACAAATTTTGACCAGTTTTCCAGTCTTTCCTATTACTTCTGGCCCTTATTGCTCCTTTCTAACAGGTTTCTTCTTCTCTTCTCTTTGTATTATCTAGCCATTTCCTCTCCTCACTTTGCACTAAGCAGCACGGAGAGAATACCAAGGAGTCAGAGGAAAGGAGCAAACCACTGGCTGAAAAGAAAAAAACAGAAATGGAAATCTGAACAGATGTCTCAAGCAAAACTCCCATGGACCTTCACTGGGATATCTGCCCAAGTTAGGAAGCATGGAGAGAGCAGGAAACAGGCTAGAGAGATCTTTAAAATATTGCAGAGTTTGTAGTTAATTCAGATCAAGTGTTCTTGGGGACAGTTTGTGCTAATGAGGAGAATGTACTGAAGGTGTAGGAGGGACATATAGTTTTTGCAATATTGCTGCTTTCCCAGGCTCTCCTGAGCCTGTCATTTTGAGACATGTTTTAAGCCTCAGGAGAACACCAACTGAAATACAAAAAGGTTTGATGTGAGATAATTTATGTCAAATTTATCCATTTAGCCTTATAATAAATCCCCCACTGATTAATGCAACTTCCTGAAGTTACTGATAAAGGAGCCCTGCATTCCCTGAAAACACTGAAAGGTTAGAGGGCTGAAGCTCTGACAGCTAATATCCACAGCATGCATAACGTAAGTGCCTTGCCACCTCCTGCTGCTAATTGACAGAGAAAAGGAGGAGATAGGCAGTAAGTAAAGGTTCCAAATCTGATAACTGGCCTACCTCCACGTAAGTAATTGATAGCTGGTACTTGTCACCCAGTGCAGGGGAATATGAGACCCTGAATTTGTCACACCTTGGAACTCCCACATAAGTTTGTGTCCTCTCTCAATCCTAGCTTCCTGCTTCCTCTCCCTTCTGCAGCCAGCTCCAACTTCATCTCCTTGTTTTCATGGCTCTGAATGTTTCAAACTTTGCTTCTCCATTTTTCTTTCTCATTCCTCATGAAGGCTCCTCCAGGTCTCTCAAACAACATCTGTCTTTTTCAGCACTGGTGTTTACATCTCCCCATAGAAACTTGCTCCTTCTCTCTCTGCTTCACATGCCAAACTTTCACCTCTTTTTTATGCTTATTCTGCTTGACAACCTCTCTCTATCACAAAGCATTTACATCAATGCTGCTTCCCCAAAATACGAGTGTCTCAGCACTCGTTCTGTTGTGGAAGGCTCTTACAAGTCTGAAAAGTCAGTGGTTGTCTCACACAGCTCAGGGAACTGATCGGCTTTTTAAAGCACTGACCTCTGTATACGTGCAGATTAAATGTGAGGATCGACTTTCCAAGCCAGGCGCAATGGGGCTTCAGGGGAGCAAGTGAGCAATTATATAGTGACTTTGCCAGTGTATCACTGTTATGGCTCCTTTGGGCTACTCGTCCAGAGTAATCAGGGTGCATTTTGTTCTGAGTAGAAAGGCCTTCCTCTCCCACGTGTTCCTGACACTATTCTGCTATTCTTGCAGCCTGGGGGCTGCGCAGCAGAGCAGCAGGATCACCCTGTTCACCATCAGCGTTTATTCTACAAGGTTAGTCCAAGCAGTCACTGTGAGGGTGACAGACCTCTATCCTTGGGATGTGCAGCACACACAAGCCACCACACTCAGAATCAAGCTCTGGATTTCACAAGTCATGAGTCTCTGCAGTCCTTGCCCAGCCTTAAAGTTGACAGAGATTTTGAGCACTCACACTTTGCCTGAGCTGGCCTTAGCACAAAGATGGCACTACTTAAATAGTTATATGAATAATAAAAACTTTTTGTTAGCTATCAGGCCCAGACAACACATCCAGCTCCCACAGAGCACTCTCTTCTCCTCTACACATGCAAACACTGTAATTTTGTATTACACTGATTCAGTAATGGATCATTTGATAATCATTTGATAATTCATTAACTGAAACAGTCATGTCCAACAGCACCATAATATCTCATCTCTGCACCTTCAGAAACCCTCAAGAGATTATTAAAAAGCCCCAAGCCCTCAGAAATGTCAGAGTCTGGGAATCCCTTTGTTTTACATGAAACTAAAGACCAATCTTTTCCCTGAAATGCTCAGCTTGTTCTGAATGCCTGTTTAAATCAAATACAGATATGCTCTGTTCTTTCTGCAGAACTGTTTGCCTGCTCAGAGACAGAGAAAAGAATTTTGCAGAGTAAGTGCATGCACATCTCCACATAACAAAAACCTCACAGCCAGGTCTGTGATCAGTTGGGTGTCCCAGGGGATGAGGAGGTATTTCAGCAAAGCTGCAGCTTGTTGGAAGAGAAAGAAGGGGAGGAAGTGGAGGAGGCATGGGGGGCATAAAAAGGAGAACAGATTTTTCATTATAAGGATGACATTTACAAATACCATTCCCTTTGGGTGAGGTTACATTTAAGCTAGATAGCTCAGACAATATTAAAACTGAGATGAGGCTTTTTTTCTGAGGTGTTTTTCTGCTGAGGAACCTGAAACACTTTCAAGAATTAAGCCTCACAGCAGCAGCGTGTACGAAGCAACAATTATTCCCCAGTTAGTAGATGGGGTATAAAAATGCAAAGAGGTCATGTGAGTCATTCAAGGGCGTACAGGAAGTCTGTGGCACAGAACAGAAATAGAATCCAGACCTCTTGACTCCTAGACTTGTACTCAACCACCAACTCATCCTTCTTCCCTTAAATATTCAAGAAGTTGAAAGCCATCAACAAGTCAAAGATCTGAGCGATGATTGCCTTAGATTTTGTAAGTATAGACCTAAAATAATATATGCATAGACAGGAAAAGATAATTACCTGGGGCATTACATAGTAAGTGTAGTATATAAATGGCGAATTTGTTTTCTTCCTTGGTGTGCTGCTGGAGTAGGACTCCCTGAGTTCATTCTTATTCCCGGCTGGGAAAGGATTTCAGGAAATGGAGTTGGGAGAGGACAGTTAGTGCATGTTAGTTGGCCTAGACCTTTCTTACTTCAATCAATGAGATATTTACAAGAAAAATAAATAAATATGCATAAGCATTTTGCACTATAATAAAGATGATGCTACATGGAGAATGTGAGAAAAAAGGGTGAGGTTTTTTATCTGTAGTAAAGGCTTCTACAGGATTTTAAAAAAGATGTTAAATTATAACAGAAAGAAACAGCAAATAAGCCTGGAAAGATTGTTGCTAATTATCGGGTTTGAAGGGAGGCATGGCAGCAAAGATCACCTATTTCTGAAGTGCAATTCTTCAGTGTTAAACAGGAAAGGCAACTCTCAAGGGAGATTTCTAAAACGAAAAGTTGCTTGTGTTTTCACTGGTTAATGCTTAAAATCCATCTTCTGGGTTCAATTCACCAACTTAAAGCATCATACAAAGAAGGCAATTTTAGACAAGTCTAACCTTCTTTCATGACTAAAGAGAAAGAATCAAGTCATGTTTTCCAGTGTTTGATCACTGTGCAGGTTTGTGTGACGCTGGCTATTTACTTTTGGTCTGAAATAAGGCCCTTCACAGAGACTGGTATGTGCTCTTTACTGAGATATCTTTGAATTCCAAGACACAGCTGCATCTCCAGTACTGTTAGTTTGGTTGGAAGGCATTAGTCTCAAAACCAGGGAGAGACAGAAAACATTTGACTCCCCTAAGTGGTTGGTCTTGGGTAAGGACTAGTAACAGTAAATTAAAAGGAAGGGGAAAAAGGAGAGACCTCTTGCTTTTCTTTCAGGTTTTGTTTTGTTTTCTAGCTCTGGTATTTAAGGCCTATTTGTCTGAATGCATGTGTGTTCTGGGTCCTGATTTCTAGCCTCACTGTTTTACAGTGGTACTTTAAAAAACACATAATGGATTGCTTTTAATTGCCCAGATCCCTTAATGAGCAGCCTATTGCACTCAACAATTGAAACACCAAATTAAACAAGACATCAATACTTCAGAAGCAGTGCTCCAGCTCAGAGACGTGCAGGAAAAACCTAATTTCTGGGCAGGTCCTTGGACCTGGAAGAACTGCTCTTCATACAGGGGTAAATACAGACCTGCTCCAAAGGAAAGGAGAGCTGAAGCTGGGCTGGGGTGGGAGTCCAGTCCAAGCATATCATCTGGATGCCAGCCTCCCTCCCCACATTGAAGCATTTTTTGGTTTTGTCTATACATATATGCAACAAGATATAGACCAACAAATGTGAAGGGAAGAGAACCAGCACAAGACCAAGCTACCAGAACAACCACATCCATTAGACATCTCCCCAGAGCAGAATTGCCACCCTTCATTAAGCTGCAGCTATTACTTATTATTACTGAGTTTATATTGCTTTGTTGGGGTTTTCCAGTTGTACAGGAACACAATGTCTAAGGATTTGCTGGGGGATGGGTTAGATTAATTTTCAAATCAGAACTAATCTATGCTAGGCAGACAAGCATTTGAGAATAACTTATAAAAAAGAGAAAATGCAGAGTCAGGTACATTCAGGTAGCAACCAACAAAATGAAGACTCATGCAGCACTGACTTCTGAAATTTTGTTGTTTTCCAAAGCCCCATCCTGACACTACACTGTGAGATTTGAGGGCTGTACTGTAGTTGTGTTTATTCTGTGGGATGCAGGTTAGAAAATAGTGCCTTTTTGCTGCTCAGAGTAAGTCATACCTTCAAGCTTGATGCTCAGTTATAGTTCTGCAAGCAGGTGAACCTCTAAGCTAGGATCCCTTGCAGTCTAATGGCAACATGAATTACTGGATTTACTAATGAGATGTTACAGGAAACTGATAGAGGCAGTTTGCACAGAGAAGTAATCTGCCCAGATAAAATAAACATGGACTTGAATCTTTGCACAAAACTCATTGCAAACCTGAAACAAGATTTTTGTCATATGTTGGGGGTTTTTTAGTTAGGGAAAATACAATGCAGGGCAGGTTTCCTAAACAGTGTGTATCTGTCTCTGCCTTATAGACAAAATTCTGTGGCTCCAAAATGGACTAGAATTTCAAAAACCTGAAGTGAAAATAAGAAAGAGACTAAAGACATACAAAGAATGGTCTATGCTCACAGCATTGAAGGATATATTCTTGAAGATTGTTGCTGGACTGGGCAGAGGAGGGCTGAGTAAGTACATGGAACACAACAGCACTCTGACAAGCATTCATTCCTCTGTTAAAGTTATTGCTGTTGTTTGGTGCAGTACCAAAAAGACAAGAAGAACAGGGATCACTTCCTGTGGGATTTTTATTTTTCACCTTTGTAGCTCAATCCCATTCTTTAAATTTAAAGACATTTGTTTAATTAACTTTGTAGGTAAAAGCCAGTGAATGATATTTCATTTATGCCTTTCAGATTTAACAATCAGGAACATCTTCATCACATTAGTCACCCAGAAAAATCTCACTCAATATTGCCATTGGGCAATATTGTTTCCATATTGTTTCCAGAAGTTGCAGAACAGATAAAATATATCTGCTAGCTATGGATATCTTGATGTGTCCTTTTACTTGTATTGCAATCATGTCTAGGTGACCTGGCACAGATCGTGTTCCTCTGGGCTGGCCAGAGCTTGACACAGAAACAGCCTTGCCTGAAGGGTTGTGAGAAATGGAAGAAGAGAGAGTGAAGAAGACCACTGAGTCTTTCAGGGCCAGCTCCTCAGATTTTTCCTTACCATGAAATGAAAGCAGTGTTTTCCTTTGTTACCATGGCATTCTGCAAACAACTCCAGCACTCTAACTAGAAATTAAGTGGGCAAACCTCTAGAAGTTTGGCAGTTTGAACAAACATCTGTGATGATCTGGCTGGACTTGGGGACAGGCTGTCCTTTGCAAGAGAACCACAGAAACTGGTAGAAACACACCGCTTTTCTAAGGGCCTCTGCAGAGTTTAGAGGAAAGAGTATGAGGCAAGTAAGATCTATATCCAGAAAAGGAGAGAGACGAGGGAGTGGCTGGAAAAAACTGTCCCATGGCAGGGAATCCTGTACAGTGCAGAAAGGTAGAAGGGAATAGAAAACAGAGATGAATGGAGAAGACCAGGAAGAGAGGTGCTCTCTATTCCACAAAGAAGAGCAGGATGCATATTATACTGCAGATGATAACTGCAGTGCCTTATGTATCATGTGTGATCACACAATCATGAGCATCTTCCCAGGGAACTTCTTGGAAGGCTTCCAGGCCTGTGGTCTTGGAGAAGGGCAGGTTCTCCTGAAAGATAGTACCAGCTGCAAGAGAAGCAGGGACCACAAAGCTGTAAGCTAAAGATATTAATGATCTGCAGTCTGGGCAAAATTTAGGAGTTCATTTAGAAAACCACTGGGGGCAGAAAGAAGCAGTGTGAACCCTGCTAGAACATTAAATCATAAATAGCTGGAGCTGTCTGACTTTTCCAAAGCTATTCTTTTTTGTATTTGTAAATATCCTATCCTTCCTATCACAGGTTATGTGAGCATTTAAGTCAGCCTCTCGGGCTGGGATGGGCACTTTTTTTCTGAATAAGCATTACATATAATAGGACATATACTGCTTCAGGCAGTGCCTCCCTTTCCAGGAAGGAGTGCTGTTCAGAAGGAACACCGAGTGAACACAGTGATGGTGGGGCCATTGGGCAACCTTCTCTCCCGAGTGACTTGGCTGAATGCAGCAGAGTGTCAGATGCCTTGCATCTGTGCTCTCCCATTCTTGTGCTATTATCTACACACCCCAGTCTCAGCTGAGGCTGCAAGCAGGAATAACCCAAAATACCACAACAACAGCTGTTTTGTTGGATTTTATGGAACTGAAATGTAAGAGTACTGGAAATCTTCAAATAAACTTTTTCCTATAAAAGAAACTTCCAGATGCACAAGTCCTGAGTGTTTGTAAACAAGCAATGTTTGGCTAGTAAGCTTGCCCTTTTGATGTCTGCCACTTGACATTTGATTTATAATAAATATGTAATAACTTGCTGAATACCACAGTAACTCATGAGAACATTCATGCATGACTTGGTGGTAAAAGGGTGTATAATTTAATTGGAGGGCCACCATCAACCTGACCACATATTTTAGCAGGTTTTCCTTCCCTGGATAGGTTGTTCTCGAATAAAAAATTCCAAAACTGAGAGCATTCCTCACTAAAAACTTTCATGGGTTTGACAAGCCAGTGAGCAAGTGCTATGATGTTCAAAACTACATGTGATACGTAGTATGTTAATTCTACCAGACAGTCAAGGAACCTCCTTTTACATGAAGTATTTCAAAGAAAACCAGGTCATTTGTTCCACAGGTGGCAGGATGCTGTGTGCAAATATTCTCCCTACATTTATGATCTTACAGTGAAGCAAGTAGACTTCACCTATGAAAGACTCACATCGCTTTACAAGTGCCGTATCTGCTCACTGTGATACGTTATGCACTTTCCAATGGCTGTAGAAAAAGGGGCGCAAGGGGATCATGATCCTAAGCAGGATTTGTATACCACCTAAACTGCTCAAGATGGATGTCTAACCAATTAAAAGCCTGCAGCACTAGAGGTGGAAGCCTGTGGTCAGTTTTGGATACTCTGGCCTTTAGAAACCTTTCCCTAATGCTGAAGTATCACTTGCTGCAGTGCAATCCCATCACTACTTGCCTCGCCTACAACAGACATGGAGAACACATGGTTTCCTTCCTCTTTGCAGCAGTCTTCTGTGTATTCAAGGACTGCTATTCTCCACTCAGTCCCCTCTTCTCTGAGTGCACAAACACCCTTCAATCCTTTCCAGACTTCTGACTGATCTTACTGCACTCCCCTCACCTCCTTCCAGCTGGGCACAGATTTCTGGCTACACGGTGCCCCAACCACCACTTGCTACTCTGGCTAAGGCACTGCTGATGTGGAACCAAGCTGAAGGATGATTTCACATACCTTTCAGTCCAGTCTCCCAGTTTGCGCAGTGTGGCGTTTGCCTTTTGCATATTAGTGATTCATGTTTAGCCTGTGATCCATGAATGGGTCCTCACAGATTTTTTTTTTCCTCCTGCAGAGCTGCTGTCTCACCTGTTCCTCACTACATACTCGTGCTGCACAGGGCTCCTGCACGGCTAGTGATCCTTGTACTTTATGGTTTTTGTGTAAGACCAGTTCTACAGTTTGTTCAGTTTTTACAGTTCGAATCCTATCCCCCAACATGCCTGCAGTCCCTCCCACCCAGGGCTGGGTGGAGAGCTAAAAAGCAGACTCTATTCATCATGCAAGCTATTAATGAAAGTAATGAACAGTACCAGGCCACACCAGACTCCCGGGGAACTCAGAAATGAGGAGCTCAGTTTATCTTTCTATTTTGACAGCAAATTGTCTGTAACTACTGAGCCTTGTTTCCCATCAGTCTGATACTCTCTTTTCATCTGGCCATATTTCTCTTACTTGCTCACATAAAGCTCTGCCAAAAGCCTTAAGAAAATCAAGATATATGGCATTCATTGTTTCTCCCTGTCAGCATACTAAGGATTACCTCATCAAACGATGAAATTAGATGGTTTGACAAGGTTTGTTCTTCAGAAAGCCATGGGGTTTTTTTTCCTCTAGGTACTTATGAATAATGGCTGAGTATTTTTTCCAGTATTTTTTCAGGAACTGAAATCAGGTGATCTCTCTATAATGCTCTGACTCTTCTTTCCCCCTTTTTAAAAGAAAAGCATTACATTTGCCCTCCTCCCTTCTTTGATATCTCACCTTTCTGGAGAGAACCACAAATGGCTCTGAAATTACATTAGGTAATTCTCCACATATTCTGGGGTATAATTCATCAAGCCCAGTTAATTTTATTATAGTTGACTTCTTTATGCCCTTTCCAACCCATTCTCTCCTTATCCTAGGTGCTGTCCAGCTGTAGTGTCAGTTGTGTTGGTTACCTGCCTGCAGCCAGCTCCTGAAGCCCCGAAGACAAAAACAGCACATGGCTCTCTCAGTAACATTTCCCCTTTCTGTTCAGTAATTAGCCATTTCCCTGGGATTTGTTTTACTCTGGGTGTAGAAGTATTTCTGCAGAAGTATTTCTTGTTACCCTTTAGGGAATTTGCTCATGTTACCTCATTTTGTGCTTTGTGATTCAATCCTGTATGCTAGTGCCATGCTTGTATACTCATCCTCAGTAATCCTCTAGTTTCTTAGTACCTATCTTCTCTTTCTTAGCAGCCTTGCTCTTGCATCTGCCCGGAGTAGGATCTTCCCAGTCAAATCTCTGAACAATTTAAAATATGTCTTCCTGAGGTCTATACTTGTTATTTTGTTGTCTTCCTTCTCCTTCAATTTCCAAAGGAAGGCCATGGAAGATGGAAGCAGTTAGCTCCTCTGAAAATAAGACTTTAACTGTGTTTTTGTTATTTTGATCACAAGGCCAGCAAGAAAAACTCTAGGCCTCCTGTTTCTTCAGCATTACTGTAGAGACATTTTTTGCCAGACTACATTACACTGTGAATGCTGCTCAAGCTTTCTTATCTGTGTGTGGTATCTGAAGCAAGGTGCACAGAGTGCTTTGTGAAAGTTTTAAAAAATTGGCAGCATCTCCAGCTGTGAAAGTCTCTACTGCTTCTAGTCCCTATCAGGAAAAAAAACCAGCCTCAGATCATCAAGGTTTTCACAAATGTTACAGAGATAGCTGATTATGTTGCTCAGACACATTTGGTTTTGCTGGGAAACATACAACTGTCTTGATGGGTTTTTAGCTACACCTGTTAAAGTGCATTTACCCAGGTATAAATCACCAGTGCCAACTGCCCACAGTGTCGCACAACCATATCTTTCTGAAATGGTATTCCATTTGAACACATCTTCCACCTAATAGCAAAGATGGCTTTGAAAATTTAGATAACAAACTAGAGAAGGTTTGTGCATGTGCTCTGTGGTGAGAGGGCACACTTAGAGGGCTTTAGGCCTTATGTGGTCAAGAGCTAAATTTAACATATTTTTCAAGTTCTGAACTGTTTTGATTAGAAACTGATCTCAAGCCTTTCAGCTAGTTCCTACACCTACGACATGTCAGACGATATGCCTGGAAGTCATCAAAATTCAGCCTGTGTCTGTCTTACTTGAACAATAGTGATGCTGATGGAACAACCACAAATGAAATAACAAATCAACAAGCTAATCTACATCCTTCCAGCATCACTTCCTAAAATGTGATGTAACCACATAAGCATACCGCAGCCTATAACTTACATGTCTCACACAAAACTCGAGCACTTGCAAACTTTAGGAAGTATAGACCTAAAGTTAAAATTTGCAGCTTTACATTAACTGAAGTATACATACATCTCTTGCCTTGCTTTCATGTTCTGTCCAGAACTAGAAGCATGATAAGCTAGTTATTCCAAGAAAAAAAAAAAGAAAAAAAAAAAAAGGAAAAAAAAAAAAGGCAAAAAAATGCTTTATAACATTTGTGACCAAGGTGGAATATAACAGAAACCAAAAGGTGGGGAGACAGTCTTCTCACATGGTTCGCAGTCCCAGCTTACCACCTTAACAGAATTCAACAGGTCAAATCATGAGCTGGTATGAAATCCTGGCCCAATGAAATTTGTGGCAAAACTCCCATTGATATTTCTGGGGCCAGGATTTCAGTCTGGCCAAGCTGTGCCCAAATGCTGACCTTTCTTAAAAAACGGCAAATGTCATGCAGCATTTTGTACATGAATGTGTTCATATTCTGACAAACTGGAATGTTTTGGGGCAAGGAAATATACACAGGGTGACTTTGCCGTCAGGTCAAAATAGGCTCTGGAAGACACTGTCCCCACTGCAGGTGAAAGGATGTACAAAGGAATACTCTGCAGTGCAGGCAGATGGTAACCAAGTAGAGTGCTCTGTGGAGCTACGGATTTTGATATGAGAGCCCGTGACTCCCTAGATCCATGAGAGTTATGTTATTCTCAGCAAGATGCAATGTGCTCAAACACTACTCAGCAACAGATGATGCGCAGATTAACAGAGGCTGGAGGTGTTTGGAAGAGATGAGTATGAGTCGGGTTTTCTGGAACTCACACATACCCAGCCACAGCACCTGGGTGCCAGATGATTTGCTCTCTCCCGGCTGCTTAACCCACAATCACCGCTCTCCTTCAGCAGATGGGACAATAACAAACAGGCATTCCTAGCATGGGTCCAACCTGGATCTTGACTCTGGGGTTGTTCCTTCTGCTTTGAAATCTATACTGCTGTCTTAAACTTAAAACAATACTTGGCCACTTCAGCTGATGACAGTGGAACAATATACTCCACCTTAGCCTGCCTGTTTGTGTCTGACTTGTGTACGGTGTGTGCTCTTCTCACTTCCTGCAGCCAGGCTGCAGCAAGAATTCGAGTGTTCCTGTGCTGTCTCTTGCTCTCCACACCTTTCTGGGTTTCTGCCTGTCCAGAGCTGATACTGGCTCTAGTGCTCTGATATTAACTTAGGTTCAATGCATTATTTTAAGCTAATTAACAAATGAAAAGTAGCAAAATCTATCCCCTGGAATGAAAGGAAGAACCAAGAACAGATGTTGAAATATCAAAGTGATGATGTCAGTTAAGCCTCTTTACAAAACAGTCAAGTGGAAAGACTGAAAAGGAAGGTTGTACTTTTCCTCCAATACAGGTCAAAGAAAAAGCTAAACATCCCTTCTCCTCCCCATTGTTGCAGGACTGCAGAGATTGTGCTTTTTCAAATAGTTTCCCTGATTCAATCAAAGTTATTTACCTTCTTTATACAGGTTTACTGCTCTCACACTGTTAATCCCCTCTAGGTATTAAGAAAAAGAGGAATCTATTTCTACTAGCTTTATTAGTGCAATGCAATTTTCCCAGACCCAGAGCTCAATGAATTGTTTATGGTAATAAGTGATTAGTTTAATTTAGTCCATTTTTCCCTGCTTGTGACTTGACCATCACATCATCCTGACTTTTGTGTTTGTAGGATTAATTGTAAATATTCACCAAACAGATTATACAAATACATTTCAATTGATGTGTTGTTTGCAGACCAACGTCTTCGAAAACACCCAATTCATTTTTTACCCCCCAAGGGTATGTGGCTGGTTGCCTAATTCACATGCCATCGTTTCTGGCAGAGAAACCAAAACTTTTAAAATAGAAGAATAATGATGGAAGCCTATCAGTTACTGAACAGATAATAATGCCCCTGTATAATGATCTTCCAGATTAATATTAATCTGTGTTAAAAATTGTTTACAAAATGTTTAGGACTCAGAAATAAATCATTAAACTAACAGCTTAAATAAACATGACCCCTGGAAACTAGGAGTGAGACCTAATCATGAGAATAGTCACAAATCACTTCTCTCTAGTTCCAATAGCTCTGCTTCTTACTAATTTGTCTTTTATCCTGCAGGGCTGCTCTGTCAAAACCTCCAAGGCTATTACATATAATACAAAATCCACATGCAACTAATCATGGAAATTTGACTAATATTAACTAAGGGTAATTTGATTGAACAGGCAAAATATTATATAGAATAATTTGTTTTGTAAAAAACATTTACAAAATTACTTCCAATTATGAAAGGAGGATTGAATTAACGATTGTCTTTTTCATACGCCACATGAACACTTGGGAGACTTGTGAGAATATTTCTTAATAAAAAGTGTGTGCAAGTACCTTAAGAGGTAGAATTAGAGCTGATGGAGTCATCAACAATAATCTGATGAAGCCAAGGAAAAATGACACCAGAAAACTTCATGTTTCTGAGGCATAAAAGTAAAAGCTCAGAAATTTAATTGTGAGCTCCAATTTTATCATAATACCTTAACAGACTTGGCTACAAAAATGTACTTTGACTTTTATAAACTTTCA
Source organism: Antrostomus carolinensis (assembly GCF_000700745.2). Lineage (NCBI taxonomy): Eukaryota > Metazoa > Chordata > Aves > Caprimulgiformes > Caprimulgidae > Antrostomus > Antrostomus carolinensis. Next base: position 71,119 of record NW_010291782.1, on the reverse strand, counting down.
GACTGTCCTGAAATCAGCAAAACCAAAGTTTTCCCATTGTATTTAATAACCTCTAAAGCTAAGTGAAATATTAAAATTTGATTGTATTTTAGTATCATCTTAAAGATTATCCAGACAGCTGCAATAAGCAATAGGTAGCAGGACCTCTTCAAGGCCAAACTTTGCGTATATGAAAAGATAAGATTACTCTGGTTTTATTATAAAGGAATCCACACGTACATGAGACAGCAGCAATGTGAAGTGGAAGCCCATATACCTAGCTTTCTAATCCTAACAGTTGCCTACTGACTCAGGGACAAGTTTCCTAGGTAGTTCTAGCACCTGGTGTTTGGTTATCAGTCAGTTTTGGGATAATGTCTGGTTTAAGGGCCAGGTTTAGCCTGTAGGAACAATACACCCAATCTGCAGTCTGCTGTCTCCCATGAGCCCTTTAGCAGTGGTCATGCAGGTCAGCCATGAAATATACCAGCCGAAGGACAGCAAAATTCCTGTTCACATTAACAGGCTGTGCATGTGCCTGTTGGTTCATGTGATGAGGGATAAGCCTGTGTCATTACATGCCATTGGCATGTCTCAGGTACCAGTACTTGTTGGCTCCATGTCCTAAGATACATTAGGGGAGACACCTAAACATTCAGCACCCAGGTGGCTTTCTAATGGACCTTATGGCTTGCACCAGCAGTCAGACTGGACACCTCTGAAATAAAGCATGGAAGTTTTTTCTGCTTCTTGTGTGGATGTGACTTCTAATAAACCATCATATGATTTTTTTCTCCTCCTCTTTAAACCAGCAAGGATTCCTATCCTCTGAACCCACCAAGCTCGCTGTAAACAGCAAAATGGTTATTTTCAATTTCCCGTTTAAAGGAATGCTGACATGTTGAATAAAAGCAGTATTTCTTTCCTAAGAAAAAATCCATTATAAAATTAGTAAGTACTTGTCACAATTCATATGCATATACAAGTGAGTAAGCAGATGCTTCCTACTGTGATTTGAAAAGGGCTTCCTCCTGCTTTAGGCACTTTTCACAGTTAAGAATCAGGAATTTTGGTCCCTAGTTCCTGCATGGAAATATTTAAAACTCTTTCTAATATATTTACGATGTTTTCCTATGCAGCTGAGCATAAATATTTCCAGTGTGCTATGACTCAGTATTTTTTTTGAAGTGGCAGAAACACAATGAAAAGTCTGTTTCTCATAGTATTTTGGCAGAAAACAACTCTGTGGGCTAGTGTTGGCAACACCACAGTCTAAGAATAGGGCACTTCTCAGGCAGAAAGTTGTTGAATTTGGACATAAGCTCAGTTTGCCTAGGCGTAAAGAAGCCATTGTCTTCAGGGAAAGGAGTAATTTGGAAATGCTTATCCTACAAGTTAGAGTGCATTAGTATCTACCAAAATACTTATTTCCTGTGAGGGCTACTCAGAATGAAGTAATCTCAAAGAATATATTCCATTGTATGAGTGAGGTCGCTGGGCAGCCCCTCCGACACTTCCTCCAAGGGACTCTCATTGTATGGAGTGCTCTATTCTAGTTTCAGTTGTTCATAAACATGACTAATGCTTCCTTCCAAGTTTGTGTAAATGGGAAGAACTGTAAATGGATGATGCTTCTCCATGCATGTACCACGCTGATAGCACTAGGACCATCTTTATAAAATGTTGCATTTGGGTAAGACAAAAAGTAACACAACAATAAGGAAGTGAATCATAGAATGGTTTGGGTTGGAAGGGACCTTAGAGATCGTCTAGTTCCAAGCCCCCTGCCATAAGCAGGGACATCTTCCACTAGACCAGGTTGCTCAAAACCTCATCCAACCTGGCCTTAAACACTTCCAGGGAAGGGGCATCCACAGCTTCTCTGGGCAACCCGTTCCAGTGTCTCACCACCCTCACAGTGAAGAAGCATGGAAGTGAAAGAGTTAAAGCTTTTAAAAATGAGTCTGATCATGGCAACCTTATAACCTTATATCCAGAGATGAGCCTGGGCTGTCCTGTTTTTTTAGTGGAGGTGGAAGTGTTTTCTCTAGCTAAGGCTTTACCTATAAATACAAACTATGTAGATTGTTCACTACAAATAAAGGCAATGCAGACAACTCCCTGGAAACCCTAGCACTGCCCCAGAAAGCTTTCCTCCCTCAGCAGCCCTCCACAGACCCTCAGACCTTGCAGGACCTGTGACACTCCACCTTGCCCTCAGATAAGAAAAAACAGCCCTAGCAGACAGAAGTCTTGTTATTGATATTTAGGTATCTATGTAACTTCTCCAGCCAAGCTCTAGACAGCAAGGTCTGGAAGCTATCTTTTTGCACAAAGTTGAATTCTGAATTTGTCTGTTCAAGATTTCTAGCTCTTAAGTTCTTTGGAAGATGCTTCCTCTTATTTAAAATTGCTTGTAGCTT
>NW_010291782.1:13214-68529 GCF_000700745.2 Antrostomus carolinensis | reverse complement strand
AGCAGGATAAAGGAGAGGGAAATAAATTCTCTCCCTCTTAAAGAATGAAGCATTCTGAACTCCCTCATGCACAGGACACCACTGCTTTGTTGCCATATCCTTCATGGCTTTACTTTTCCCATACCCCTCTCCTTAGGAAGGACAGAGATCACTAGCCTGTCATTCAGTGCAGAAAAGAGCTTGGTCAGCTCCCCACAGCTGCCTGGCAGCAGGTATAAAACCTTGAGAAGAGCTATGGATTATTTCTGCAGACTCTCTTTGCTCTACCAGTTCCAAGCTTTGGTCCTCAACTGAAGTAAACTGGAACAGTTTTGTCAGCTTCGATAGTAATATGCAGGGGTCTCACTCACCTTTTCCGAGGGAAACAAGGAGCAGCGCAGTTAACAGAAATTATTCTGCCTCCAACCTTAACCTGAAAATTATTCTATCACAGAACATTTACCACATACGTACTCACCTGTGGGCTTTATTTCAGGTGTTCCTACCTAAACATGTGACCTCTAATGAAGCAGCAGCCATATGTCATATTACAGGCAGGTGACAGATGGAGTTAATCATGCAGCTTTGAGCCATTTCCTCTCTACCCATTAATCCTCCTCCTTTGAGACTTGTTCTGACAGTCCAAACCAGGAATAGGTACAGTCAGAACAAAGGGTTACAACTTTGAAACTTGGATGAGATTTTTAACTTGAAAAGAGCCAGGAATGTACACATGTGAACTCCTGCCCTTTTCCCAACAAACACTAATGAACAGTTTCCAGCATTAAAAATAATCTTGACAGGGAAATGTTTCTTTCCCCAAATAGGAAAGGCTTCCCTCAAGCTCTTTCTCAAATTTCTAAGTGTTTGATGGTAGCACATAGTCCTATATTAGTGACACATTTATGGGCTGCTATCTTGAGGGCTGGAAACAAAAATTTCACATCTTTCAAAAAAAGAAAGCTCCCTTTCCACTGTGACATGTCATAGTGAGCTCCGGCCCTGGAAGTTTCCTATGTACCAGACATCCGCTGTAACATTTTAAGGTACACTTAAAATTCCCTCTGAAGGGGTATGTTGATTTTCCCTTCTAAGTGAGGTGGTTGTACTTGTGGTATGAAGGCACCTGGATTCACAGAAAGAAGAGTGTGGACAGACTCACGACAGTGAAAATTTATGAGTGTGCAAGGGAAACGACAACATAGAACAGTAACTGTCCGAAAGCCGTTCAGATCTTGGAAGCTAGAGAGCACAGGGCTACTTGTAGAGGTTCCTAGCTGTGCCACTAACATGAGGTATTCCTGGGGCATGTCTCTTCACCTTGCTGTAATTCCATTCCCCATATGTAAAATGAAGATAACAACAGGTAACTTTATGATGAGCTTCAGAAGACAAATGTGACATAACTCCTTAGGGTTAGCTTAGTGGACACAGTAGGGGGGTGAATAACATAAACTATTCATTGTCTCCCTAGTTAGAAATAACATGACTATTTGTTAAATCCTTTCTGTCACTCCACTTCTGCACCTCTACAGCAGCTAGTTAAAGCACATTCTCCTTGTAATAAAGATGTGAATCAAACTTCCATCTGAACCAGAGCATACTGCATAGGACTATTCATAACAAATCATTACTTGCAGCAGCAATAGAAGAATAAAGATTTAAGATTTGCAGTTGTAGGAAAGAAAACATTTATTCTAGCAGTTGACAACATACAAGCATGCAGAACAAACAGAATAAAGTCTACCAGACTACTCGCTCAAGATTTGTGTTACGATTCTTCACGGTGGGGAAGAAAAAGAAAGATTCTCTCAGACAACTGTTAAATTTCATCTTTGTATGGAGTTCCAGGATAGCCCAGGGACTTCAAAGGTAATTGTCTGTAGTAGTTAAACAGGAATTTTAGTGACCTACTGTTCTCCCATTAGACTGGAGTCCTCAGGAATAAGTGAATTATAGTATATTGTTGCAATTACTCTCCTAGTATGCATGTACATTTTTATTTGCCTGAGAACAGGAGTATGTGCTGGGAACAATTATGGCACTATACAACTTCCAGTGATTGAAGAGAGACTTCATTTATTTTTAAATTAGCTTCTAAACTATCCACTTGTTTAATCATAAAAAATTTGGAATCTCTTGACTTTAACAGCTGAACACTTGGCTCAGGATATGTGGGTTTACTTCCTCATTCTTTAATATAAAGGCAAACTGGCAGCCTGTTTGGGAATTCTTGGGACTTTTTTAAAGATATCCAGATAATCCTCTGATAAACTATACTAGATCATATCAGCCTTTCTCTAAAACTCGGGTCACAGCTCCTGTCAATGCTTGGTTTTCTACCAATAGGCACGAAAAGCTAAAATCAAATACCTGGATTGTTATTTTATTTACATACTGTGATGAGTAAAAATCCCAAACCCATAGTCTAGAATCTTGTGTACCCTGAAAACTCATTTAAAAACCTCACATTAACTTCTCTTGGTCTGCAATTTCAGCCATTTTGTGATGGGATGGAAACCCTCTTTTTCCCAAACATGGACAAACTGCATTCTTAGCTTTCAGTGCTCTCACAGCTCTAGCTCCACTGAAATTATAGTGTTAGTCTGGATTTCCATTGCTGTAACAGCAAGCAGAGCTTGTCTGCCAGTGTACACGCAGACTCAATAGACTGAAATCTGAATGGAAAATGGGGTAAGAATAGGAGTGAATGGTGCCTGAATTAATGCTACTGCAGAACACCCTTGGGTAATGCTCACTGTATAGAAGTAGAGACACTTAGAGAGGTGGGAGAATAATGAAAAAATAAGAGTAAGAGAATATTGTGGTACATTTTTAGGTTTTTCTTTTACTAGATAAACTTTTATCTGGTTTGTCCTAAGTGCAAGCTTGCTGAAAGCTGTAGTATCTTCTTCCCCTACCCTCATGATAACTTTTGCAACAGAAAAGATCATACATGTGAAGTGGCAAAGTCAAGTATGTAAGTGATCGGAAATGAACTGTTTAAATTAGAGCAAGAGCTGCAATTTGGAGAAAAAAAGGAGCCGTACCCTCAGGAACACAATAATGATCTGTGCCCTTTTAAAATCCTAGAAAACCAAAAAGTGCAGATGAGTCAAGAGCTATTTGAGGGGGGGAGGGAAGCCCTTCCTTGCTCCAGGGATTAAAGAGGAAACCATCAGGCAAAACTAAAAACATGACTGAAGGACCAGTGGCTCTGGAAAGGGCAGTACTGTCCAACAGTGCAGAGAGAAACAATACATCATAGCTTGGTCTCTAGGGCCACAATGGATAATTTCTCAGTGGCCCCTCTTCCCTCTCCTCTATTCCACCAGTCCAGTCTCTGTTTGCAATCAGTGCCTTGGTCTGTCCTCACCATGGCAGAAGCACATGAGGAGCAATAAGGGATGGAATAGAATAAATGGGTCCATGACCACACCGAAAAGAGTGCACACTGTTCCCTCTTGGTTTTTGTTAGTGGTATCCCCAGAGCAGAGTCTCTTCCTACACAACTGTTTCCACAATCAGGTTTCCACCCGAATGGTGCCCCTTTGCCAACATATGACAGTGAAATGAATGGCACTAGCTCTCTCTCTCTGCGGGGAGAACATACTCTCTGTGTGTTTCCAGTCTATATCCCAAATACAGAAAGGATTTGACACCAGGATGCAGAAGTGTGCAGCTGGCTTGATAAACATTGTGCAGGTTCAATCACCTGAGGCAGAAGATGTGACAACAGTGGTTTTAATCTCTGAGACAGGGCAGTTCAGCAAAAAGATACTGAATTTTGTAACTTTGTTGGGGGATTCTCACTTCAAGTTAAGCTGAGACTATTTCATTCATAACTGCAGGTACACTCATATGACTCAAAAAAGGTTTCAGGATATTTATTTATCTAGAAACCACAAAAGTGGGCTAAGAAAGAGAGAATCTATTTCTTGCACTGTTTGGTCTGCATTTAGGCAGCAAGCAGACGCAGAAAAATGAAAATGAGCAAACTTAGATCATCTACTGCCAAAATATGTCAGTGCTCCCAGGGACTGGGAAGGCCGGCAGAAGCAAGCCACCAGGCCAAGAAAGAAAAGTTTCTGCTGCTAGGAGTGAGGAGAGATGGAGCTTCCTGAGCATGCAACTTCCTGAGTGGCCAGGTTTGGCCACCAGGAACTTGGAAACGGCTGTTTGCTTCTACCATGATGATGGGAACAGCGTACGTCTGTATGTACTCTTGGTAAAGAAACAGCGTTGCACTCTAGGGAAGCCCATTTCTCCCTGATAGAGGAGGAGAGCCCATTTCAACCATTTTCTCCTTGATAGAGGAGAGCCCATTTCAACCCTGCAGAGCCACAAATACAAGCATGCATCTTGCAATACAGGGATGAGAGCCTCTGTTTTGAAAGGTGGGCTGCCACTACCTTTTAGGTGTTACTGAGCTTTGCAGAGGCAACTTCCTAAGGCTGAAGTCATCAAACAATTTAACTTCCTGCTCAAGCGTTGCCATTACAGTGGTTTCACTTGGCTACGCATCATGTGCTGCAGAGGGAGGAAGAGAGAAGCTGTGTGAGCAACCGAGGGTGCAGCCTGGCCCCGCAAGGAAGGAAGGCTGGTGGCGCAGGGCCCTGGGAGACGTGGCAGTGCCTGGAGGGGGTGGGGACAAGGCGTCAGGCCCACCATTAGCACCATGTTTTTGGGGATCCTCGTGGTGCTCTGCTTCATCCCCGCTGCTGATGTAACAGGTAACAAACCCCCTCTCCATTTCAGCCCTTTCCACTATTTTTCCTCACTCTGATCATCGGAAAGAGAAGGTCTAGTATAGCTTCGAATTATTTTTGCACAAATTATTCTGTGTTTGGATGAAAGGGGAGAGACAGAGCATACTGCTAAGACTGCACATGGTATGACTAAGAGGTTGATTTTTTTCGCTGCCACAAGTATCCATCCAAGATAAGACCCAAGAGCTTTCTTTTAATTTGACTTCTCTTTAGATGCACTTGAAAATTGCATGCATAGATACAGGGGAGTTCATTTCACCTTCCTCATGGGCTTTACAAATTTTGCTCATGTAGAGGGACAGGGGCTCTGAGCAGACCTCGTGCTGGTGCCTCTCCTGGGGCAGCCTCTCCACTACCCCTAAGTCTCCTGTGCAAAGCTCCAGGTCCTACCATGGCCCAGCTCCGTGTGATGGGCTGCAGAGCGGAGCTCACCCACATTCTCACAGAGCTAGCAAATAAAAGGACCAAAAGCAGAGTTGCTTACTGAGCTCAAAGATGGGAGGATGGGAATTGCCGAGTTCCTAATTTTTGCATTGTTTAGTAGTTTACGATACTTACTAAATATCTAGCTTCTTTTTGAAAATATCTTCAACAGAAACATGTCCCTGTGATTTTTTAAATCCTGATTCTTAGTGAATCTTTATGAATCTTCAGTTGTTGTGGCTGAGGGCATTTTGTCTTGATGTTGTCTTGGTGATGAAGTGTTTGTATGTTCAGAGTTAACATGTCTTTCCAAGGGGTACATCAAAATGCAAAGCAAGGCAAGGGATGATGGCTTTTTGCTAAGATGATCTTGAAACAGACAATTTTTCAAACCACTGGCCTGTGAACTGTTGTTATCCGGTCTTCTCCAAATATCAGTGTTTTGTGTTTTACAGGGAAGTTACAGATAGGAACAAAAATCTGTTTCCAGTACAGAACTTTTCACATATATAACATCTTTAAAGAGCTGCTTTTTCTAATACGAGAGATACAACTGAATATTTTTTTTTCCTTATTTGTTTTATTTTTCTATAATTCTTTTTCTCAGTGAAGGCATTGTAATTTGCATGTCACCATGATCTACATTTCTTTAAGAGATCATAGGCTTTTTCTTCTTTGTCCTTTTCCCATGTTTATAGTTCTGTGTTTGCAATATCATAATTATTTCCACAGCAGGACCCTGAGTTGTCAGAGAACACACTGATTCCAGGAGGGGATTCCACTGATTCCTGCCCCCCCCAGACCCTCCCGCCCTGTTTTGTTGGCTAAATAATTACCTTGCTATGGTCTGCCTGAGAAGCAGCTAGATCAAGTTGCCTGTCCCTGTTATTTTTTTAAATAAGTAATATAAGCCAGTTCCCACTGCAGCGTACCACAAATAACCTAATCTTTTTACTACCTGCATAACCTTCTGGCTTATGGTCTCCGGGTGTGAAAATCAACCTCTAACCCACTAAGGTTACCAGAATGCAGAAGATGTATGAGGCAAGGTTAGCTGAGATTGGGATGACATCAACAAATTCTTGTTTGAAAAAAAAAATTAAAAATCCCACACTGACAAGAAAAACTCCTGTGTTCACACTGGGTTTAATTAAAGTAAGAGTGTCACCTGGGCTTTATGAAGTACTATGCTTCCTGCAGCCCTTGCACCAAAGTAGGAAAGATTAGCAGAAAGCAAGTGTGTAACGGCTAGAAGGGACAGATGCCTTCAGCTGCACATTAGACACGCAGCTGGGTGACCTAAAACCAAAGTAAAGAGAAAGACCCTTGTACGTGGGAAAGAAGAGTAAAGGTATTTGAACAACAGACCACCAGCAGCAAAAATGGGATAGCTTTGTTTATAGTTTAGCTGTACGTCTTTCTGTTTGTGGATTAAACTCCTTTCAGGTTTTCCCGTCCCCCCAGGGACTCAAGTGGGCCATATCTATACTGTGCTTATAGATATCCCAATTTATCCCAGATTCCTTGCTCTGGCAAAAAGCTCCTTGAAGTCAACTGGCATGGAAAAGAAAGAAAGGAGAGTACAAAATATTTTTATCAGAATATTTTTTCCAATAGCTGATGATGATTCATGGAAAGCTCTGGAAAAAAAAAACCCTCAAAATAGTTATTTTCCATACTTTGTCATCTCTATTTCACTTTCTTGGCAAATAAGAAAGAAAGAAAAAACTTCAATGAAGTTTTGCTTGCATCAGGAGTCCATGATTAGAGAGTCAGTGTTTTATGGATATTATATATGGATGGCATTTTTTTTTCATGATGCAAAAAAATATCTCACATGTAATTATAACAAATGTCTAGCATGACAAATAAGGTATAAAAAAGCTTAACAAGCATTTAGAGATCTTACACACTGTTGCATATAAATCGTAAGATCCTGAGAAAGCTGCAGCCTGTGCACATTGACTTACATGATTTTACATTTTTAGACTTCACAGCTTTTTGGAACTGTAGACAATGATTTTTTGTAACTGCCATTTTTCTTGGGTGGGTAAGGCCAAGATACAGATATTTATTACTATACAGAATGACTGAACAGAGCTCTGGAAATGGCAATCGTAACCCTATTTAGAAGAAAGCATACACTAATGGAAACACATACTACATGTTTCAGAGTTTCACCATTTTAACAAACCCAAAGCGACACTTATGAGAAAAACTGTCTCTGTGAAGGCAAAAGCAGCCTCAGCCTATGTTTGCTCAGAATGGCCCAGATCCTACTAAGAATATAATCAAATCCTATTCAGATCACAAGTGAAGTAAGAGATGTTTGGCCTTACTCTGTTTTTCCCGTGAAACTAATACACATTTTGGCATGATTTACTTTCTTCAATTAAAAAAAAACCCCAAGCTTGGAGGAGGAGGATGACAGCAGGGCCAGTCTAACATGCCTGTGGGATAAAGCCTGTCTGGCCTCTGCTGGCATTACAGCCCAACCAATTCAAAAATCTCCCTCAATCAATTTATATTTGAACTAGTAGAACCACTTTGTGAAAGCAGATTTGAGTGCTTAGCTTAAATCATGTAGGAGCAGTCTTCGTTTAATAATCCACAAATAAACTTTTCCCCACTGCTCAGCCATCCTGCATCCCAACATCAGCAGTATGGGGCTGGGTTACCAACACCCTGCCTCCATGCCAAGGCAAACAGACTGGGCCACATATCCAAGAAGTGGAAATAAGTTGAAGGAACTTACTTTTTTAGGTTGTTGTATCAAAAGAGACCAGTTGCCAATTAGCACAGTATCATGGCAAGGACATCAATAGTCCAAAGTTGTAGTTAAATAGTGGAGCTCAAGGCATGAAGCTACGTACTATACATCAGAAATCCAAATTAGCTGACAACAGCAAAAGGTGGGGGTAAGTCATTGGGGTCTGAAGATGAGTGTAAATAACGGTTGAATGCAGTCCCTCAGTGATGAGATTTTCAGTGTTCTTTGTCCTTCCTCTGGCCGTAGCAAAAATCTGATCAGACTGAGCAATAAACATTCATTAGTTTTTTGTAAATACTTGCAGTGAAAAACAGGCGAGCATTTTTCTGAAGTGTAATACTTCTGCAAGCGTCTGTTCTGGGATGCCTATTTTGGTTGTAAATTCTGAGACAGAAATGGTGTCTTCTGAAGGTGTATTCAGTCCCTGTGACAACCAGGGTTGTAGTGCTGGGCGTTACTGCAGTGCAAATCAGAAGAATAAATCTGTCTTAAGCGAGATATGTAGCATTCTGCTGTGCTAAACGTAGAACAATTCTACCGCAGACTTGCACGTTGCCACTTAGGCCAAAGATCAATTTTCTGGCCAACAAAAAAATGATCAAATACCTCATTTAAAGGGGTGGAATCCAAACCTCACCCCTTACTAGAATGCCTTATAAGCCTATGCGAGAGCTTTTGTCAGAAAATGCTGATTCGATGAAACTGAAATGTTTTGCTGAAATGTCTTCATTTCGATGAAAATTTACCACAGGTAGCACCTCCAGTAGAAACGTGCCTTGTCTATTATCAATCTGCCGCTCAGTTCCAGGATTCCAAGATCCGTGTCTCTTTCTGCTGGAAAGCCTGGAAACGCTCATCCTTCAATGAGTGTTTCACAAAACAAAAAGTTTCACAGTGTTTGGGCTCCCTGCAAACATGGGATTTCAGAGCAGTGACGAGCTCTGCTCCACCCTCCATGCTAACTATGTTGAACTAGGAGGCACAAGGAAGATGGACTACAATATTTCTTTGCTAAAGTCAAGGCAGTAGAGCATTCCCTATCTCATGTCTTCTGGCTCTCATGAGAAGAAAGGGCTGGTAAATACGACTGTCAGTGAGAAAATGAACAACTTCAGCAGTTTCATGGGTTGGGCTGGTAACTGAAGAACCTTCTAGCTGTGGGTTGTTGTTACTGCCCACACCCTACTGCTAGTCCTGGCCACCTCATGCATCTCTGTTTACTTTACTCCCTGGATCATGTTCATCCCAAAGGAATATCTTACTCAAGAGACAGGGGTACTTCATCTTCTTATGCAGGTGTGAACACACGAAATGTAGCCATTTGGTCCTAAATATTGTTAAACACAATGAAATACTTGTTTTCTGGGCATTCTGGATCTGGCCTCCTCCCACTCCATTCCCCTTACTAGCCTTTTTTAAGTCACATCACATGGGTTAAGTAGAAAAATTACAGGTTTTGCAGCAGATTTTGAGGACAAGAGATACACCTGTCATTCTCACAACCACACCAATTCTCAGGAACCTATAAAAGGCTACCAAGACCTCATATGAGTTGAGCTTGCATGAAGACTTATGCAGTCATATACACATACAAAAGGGCTGTCCTTAGTCCTGGCAAGTTCCTAGCTTAAAAGCCAGAACTCCCTTCCTCTTACTCAGGGGGTATAATTTGAAAAGTAGTGCCTCATTTGTACACAGGATGATTTTTCTTGGAAGAAGTTGTCTTTCTGCATAGTCCTTGCAGTGTTTCATTTTTGGCAGATGGTAGCACAGAGGTCTACATGTCAGAAAACATTTCCTGTTTATGGACCAGTCCAGTCAATTCAAATTGAATTATAGCTTCATGTGACATGTTTTTTTGCAAGCCATTCAAGTGCTAAGTGCCAGTGCAGTGTCAAATTAGTCAGCTCCTGAGTCCTTTGAGAGATTAAGAATCTACTACAGCTGCTAGCTAGAGAAATTACTTATTTTACATTAAATTGACAGCAGTTCATGCTTTTAGCGCTCATCATCCAAGGTCTAAACCCTTGAAATGGTTCAGCAAATTCTGCTTGCAACCTCTTTGAGTCTGTCCTTGGATTAAAAAGCAAATGTATAAATAATATTTAATTAACAGTATTTTCACTCCATAGTGTATCCTGGGAATCTGCTTGCTAAGGAAAGGATAGACTAAGGTGGCCTTAAATATACACACACAGAGAGCAGCCCTCTGAGCCCTGACATTATATGGGCCACTTTCTGCACTAGTGTTCCGACTGAAGAAAAACAATCTTGACCTCACAGTCTCCCCTAGTGACTGAGCAATGATTTATACAGAGGAGGACTGCTGCAACAAGAGCTCCCGTGAGAAACTGCTTCTGCACCTTGGTGGTTACGTACTCCCTAGTAGGCAGTGTCAGCCAGGGAGAGGAGACAGACAGAAGAGTTGCACAGGAGGAGGTGTCATTCTGAAGTCTTGTACTTATTTTATAAACAAATGTTTTTCTCACTTTCTTCCCTCCCCTCTCCTCCCTTCCAGAAAACAAGATTTTGGTGGCTCAGCGTCCTTTGCTCATTGTAGCTAACAAAACTGCAACTCTAGTCTGCAACTATACATACAATGGAACAGGGAAGGAATTTAGAGCTTCGCTGCACAAAGGAACAGACAGTGCAGTTGAAGTTTGTTTTATTTCATGGAACATGACCAAAATTAGCAGTAGTTCAAATAAAGAATTCAACTGCCAGGGGATTCATGATAAAGACAAAGTTATCTTCAATCTTTGGAATATGAGTGCCAGCCAAACCGACATCTATTTCTGCAAAATCGAGGCCATGTATCCACCTCCATATGTCTACAATGAGAAGAGCAATGGGACTGTCATTCATGTGAAGGGTAAGTTGGGAAATCTCCGTAGGCCACTATCCTCCCTATATACACCCCCTACATGATGGCTCGAGGCCATTTGTTTCCTAAAAAAAAAATAAAAAAAAAAAATAATAAAAAAATGTTGGGTTGCATGATAAAACTATATTCCTGCTCTTCATGCCCTGAAGAAGGCATCTTAAAATTACAATTAATACAAATGGCACATTGGAACAAGGAGTAAATAAGCAGAGATTGAGGTTTCTGCTTTCATGTACTTCAAGCTTTCTCTGTTCTTTTCCTTAAAGAGACACCCATCCAAACACAAGAGCCTCAGTCTGCAATTCCTTTGTGGATCATGGTGGCAGTGATTGGAGTCCTTGCTTTCTACAGTATGGTAATAACCATGGTTTTTATTAACTACTGGGTAAGAAACTACTATTTTCCTTTGCTCTGTATGCTCTTTGTTTGTCCCTAGTTCATTTCTCAGGCTATACTTGCCATGCTTACCACAAGCTCACTGATATCCCTTCACTTCAGGATCACAGTATGTCTTCACCCCAGATATATATGCACACCCATGCTATGCCCCAAAAGAGTTGAAGTACCAGATGCTCTCCAGGTGGGCAGTCAGGCCTTTGCAGAGTCCTAAAGCAAATAGTAACACCATAGTGTTACAGCGTTGGGAGTGTCCTGCACACCAGCAATACTGGCATGCTGTTTCCAGCTCTGCCATTGCCCCTGTCAGGGAAATCTAGCACTACAAGCATTCCTGGCAAAACTCTTTGAGACTATACTGGCAGAAGGAGCTCACCTACAGAGAAACATTTTTTAGGAAACCCTCAGTTGGCCCAAGACCATCTGCACCAACGTCTTGTGCCTATCCAGCAATTCCCTCGAGTACTGGCTATTTCTGGCAGCTTGACTGAAAGGGAATAGGAGCACCAGGATCTCAGTAGTCCCTCATCTGCCTCTCTATATTAACCCTACGAAAGCTGAAACAGTTTTATGGCTCAATATTTTTGCTTTCTAATCTCTCTGGAGAGTTGGCTGGCCCAGGTCACATCCAGTTCTGCCTGCTGGAGTAAAGAGAGAATGAGGCATCATGCAGAGGCATCAGAAGGACACCTTCCTAGACAAGTCTTAGGGTCGTGATCTCCCAGAGCCGATTTACACTACTTACTCTATGTGGGAAAGACTTGAACAATGACTGTGGAGAGCTCTGTTCCTTGAAATCTGCCTTTCCCCCCTGTATCTTTATCATTAAATAGGGATTTTTAACGCATTACAAGGTAGCCTGTATAAAGGGTGCAGAGTTCCTGACAGGTTAAACGTTGCATGTATACAGAAAGCCTCTCTCCCTGATAGCTGAAGCTTGAGATCTCTTAAGCATTTCACAAAAATACAGTTGCTCAATATATGGCTGTTTCTAATGGAAAACAATCAAATGGGGCATTGCCACAGGAAAAGGCAAAGGCAGGTTAAGTGGTCTTTCTTTGTGCTCTGTTGTAGAGGCTGAGTCCTAGGAGAGCTGAGAGGATTACAGCAAACAGCTGCTGGTGTTCCAGCGCTGTGCCCTGATGAGATACTGTAGCTTCAAATCCATCATTTACAATCTGAAGCATTTTCTCTCTGCTCTATTCGTTTGGTACCTAATGGCTACACACTTTGCTACCAGCATGTCTGCCTGCAGCAAGAGTGGCAAGGCTGCACTCCAATGTGTGCTGGTCACTGTATCAGTTTTTACCTGCTGTTTTTGCTGCTGGTGGTATTCTCCTGACAATATTCTGAGCATGGATGTATTTATTGTTGCTGAATGCAAATACAGCTGTCTAGAAGACATTATGAATTGTAAAAAAAGGTCCTAAAATATGATACTTCACAGGGCAACACTTGAGCTCCTGAAAGCAGCTGAAGATTTGCCTATTTTCAAACAGTTCTGCCTTTCCTGGAGGAAAACAGCTTTCCTCTCCAAAAGTACCAGTCTTTGGTTCTGGAACAGCCCAGCACTCACTCATGCTAGCAAAACGTCTTTCTCCCATGCAAAATTACCTCTTAGGTGAATTAAAAATCCTACATTATGGAGATGAACACATACAGGTAAAGCTTTCATATCTAATGACTTACAGGCATTGATTGCATTGCATGGTTTAAGCAGTATGTAACTTGCATTCAACACCCTACATATATATATAACAATATAAAAAAAAAGCTTAAAATGTTTCACAGTAACTGCCCCACTCTACACATACAGCATAACTCAGCCATCAGATTTTCTAATGCAAACCTCCTCCAATTCCACAGCATCACAATTATATTGCAGCATATACAAATATTTATGTACACAGGAAAGACATTTCAGTAAAAATGAGGTTGAAAAAGAGGTATGATAAGTATGAAGAAAAAAGCATAGATGCATTTTACCTACCCTACAGGAAAGACATTTCAGTAAAAATGAGGTTGAAAAAGAGGTATGATAAGTATGAAGAAAAAAGCATAGATGCATTTTACCTACCCCTGATCAATAAAGCCTTAAGCTACATAAAAACACCAACCTTGTACACAACCTGCTGCAGTCAGAGGTTTAAATGCTGCGGTAGCCACAAACTTCCTCTGTGATTACAGGCAAATTATTTCACCTGTCTTCTGCTACTCTTATTTCTGAAAAACATTATGCCTCCTTTGTCTCACAGGGGCACTAAAAGGCAAAATTCAACAATGGAAATCAGATTTTTGAGGCCCAGATAGTGAAACAGAAAAAAAGATTAGTATCAGCTCTGAGTCTTTTGTCCCTTGAAGGTTCAGAACAACATATACATTGTGTGTTCCTGCTGTAAATGGTAGGCAAACCATGACACATGTAGCCTGGGCTGATTTTTCCTGCTCTTCTTCTGTTTGAGTTAAACTAATTTCTTTTTTCTTCCTGATACATGAGGACAGCCTTCAATGCTCAGACTGTGTTGCTTCTGCTGAGTCATTCCACAGCTGAGAACTGATGGCGAGAGGCATCAGTTTGCATTCTCGGTTTGCAGCATTTCTTTACCTGGAGAACTAACACTGTAAATCTCCCAATAAACTGGAGACTTATGTTCAGGTTGGGCAAGTTCCATAGATTATTTTATGAGAATATGTGTTCTAATTCTTCTGTAAATGTATTTAAACCTGTAGCTGCCTTATAAATATGCCTGCTTCCCTGCATCAGGACTGTCAGCAGTTAATATGAGAGTTAGGTGAGACAATTTGTTAATTCAAAAAAGGAAAAACTAATCAAATTCATTATTAACTTTTCTCAGGTCTTATTAACAGTCAAACCCTCTTTGCCTAAAGGATCCCTGTTCCCTTTCTTCTCCCTTTTCGAATGTTCACCCTTGGTGGTACAGACCTATTGCAGAAATGATTTCACACTTCTCTTCCCCCTTCTCCCACAGCAAAAATCAAAAAAGAATAAGTACCATCAGAGTGACTACATGAACATGACACCTCGGCATCCACCATACCAGAAGAACAAGGGTTACCCATCCTATGCACCAACACGAGACTACACTGCCTATCGGTCCTGGCAGCCGTGATAGCCACCACCTGACCCACCAGTAGCCTTACGTGCTTCTATGCAGTCACTTGCTCTTGGACGTGGAAGGACAGCCTCTTGTTTTCTCATCATGTTTGTCATTGTTGATCGTGGATACCTACAGCGTAACAAGTATTGGCTAAACTTTGATATTATACAAAAAGAAAAAACAAACATTAAAAGGGGAGGGGGGCGGGCAGAAGTAAAAAAGGATCGTTCTCTGTGATGGCTGAAAATGAGATACAACTTGTGCTGAGGGTTGTCAGTGGGTAAGACAGAAGGATGGCATCAGACCTCAGAGCTGGTCTTCTAACACTTGTGGTTTTGCTCAGCTGTTGGAAGAACCAGAACTTACGACCTTTCCCAATAACTGCTGCCTTAGATTTAACCCTTAATTTCCTTTCCTGTATGTCTGATGCTCAGAAACTCTTGTTGCTGTTAAATACGGCAAAATGAAAAAGAAAAAAAAAAAAAATCTTTTCTTCCCTATAAGGCCAGGGCACAGTTTGAAGTTCAAAACACATGCTTGAAAGAAAGATGGAAGAGTCAGCCTGAAGGTATCCAAGCTATTAGGCTACGGCACAAATTGGCCACCAGGACTATGGCACAAACCAGCCACCAGGACAGATCAAGCTGATGATAGAAAACTATCATCTTCAACATGTGAGTCCTTAGGATGGACACTTTGTAAATGTTCGTAAGGCCATTTGAAGTCATGACCAAGCAGCTCCACAGAGTGAAAAAGTCATCAACCTGAAGACAAAATCAACAAACAGCAGAGGAAGAAAGATCTGTTGTCATAATGAAGAACCTCATTTCTGTTTTGTTTGCCTCCTAGAGCAAGGGAACACAAAGTCATATAAGAAGCATTAGAAGACACAGAGCTCAGATTTTGAGGAGAGCTTTACTTTCATTTTTGAATTTTTGTTTCTATCCAAAACACACTCTGCTGAGTCCTCCTGAAAATTCATGCACATCTTCTGGCACCTAAGTTGTACCAGAGCTCTTTCAAACATCTTGGTCCAGTTACGAGCAACTGAAGATCACTTGATTTTTTTTCCCATAAGCACCCAATTTTTGGGGTGTGAGAGGGTCCTTCATTCCCACCATTGTGAATAGGACCTGCAAGTGCCCAACTGCCTGCAGGAACTGCTCTGGGCACTTTGGTGAACTTTGTGTTGACTGGAGGTTACCTTTCTATCTAAAGATGTTCTTCAGGAATGCTCCATGCTGGAATAGGACAAAGTCTTTACCAAAACTTGCTTCATTCCTTCAACTAAGCATGTTTACATTAACAGGACTTCCTAAACTGTAACTGGGGCTGTCTTGGCATAAAATTCCTTTTCATACTGAGGAGATGAGGTTTATTTTATAGGGACTACTGAATAAACAATTATATGAAAAAAAAATCTGTATTCCCACCTTGAATTAAAATTGGGATTTTACAAAATTTACTTCCCTCAAAATTGGGGTAAGATGATTCTTTCTCTCTTTTTCTCTCTACGTGACAAAAGTAGAGATGTGGAAGTGTGGCAACAATCTGCTTTGACATCTTAATCCAATAAAAAAACTTTAGCACTTCCAATTTGGAAGTTTTATTTGAGTTTGCTGACTGGGCCCCAAACCATTCACTCTGAGTCATATCGCCATGAAATATGTTCATGGAGGATGCTGTACCGCCTCTGGGCAGTGTCTGCTCAGCCAGGCACAGCTCTGCCAGGGCTGGCTGCAGAGCCCACAACAGCAATGGCAAGGGAGGTCCGAGTGCCCACTGCCATGGGGCAGCATTGTGCATTTGGTACAGAACCATGGTCTTGGACCCAGCTGGCCCAGAGAGCTTTGCTCTGGGTTAGTTCTGCAAACCCAAAAGCTTATGATCTGGTGGAAGAACTAAAAAAAAAAGTATTTTCATTTATTTCTTCTTTCCTGTCACCACATGCACAAATCCCCCTGAAAAACCCCTCACTACGCCTTGGTACTACAGCCGAGGCAGCAAGGAGCGTGTGCAGGAGGTGGAGGGCAGGGAGCCAGGCAGGACCCGTGGCAGTCCCTGCATGGGCCCAGCTTGGCTCTCCTTGCTGGCACTTACTGCAGGGATGCTAATGCCTTGCCACCTCCCTCCTCACTTGGAGGGGAGAAGTGGATGATCCTGTGCCAGGGGCATCCAGCCACTCCTGGTAGAGATCAGCAGGCCTGGCACAGTCCTTCGTCAGGGCTCAGCACTGCCTCACCATGCTCCATGCCATCTACCAGCACTGTCATTGTATAACGTGACATTAACGAGTGCTCTGATTACAGTGCACTGTGACAAATCTCATCCGCTAGTGCAAATGTAAGGTGAGATGGCAAATGTGTATCAAAACCATAAAACAGGGTAAACGTTCTCTGTTTAAATCACATATATATATTTTTAGATATAGATACATTTCCTTATATCTATATTCCTTAGAGTTTTATTATACTTTTTGCAATCTCCTTTTAAAATTATTAAATAGATACAGTAAATTAAATTCTGAATAAATGCATTGGGCCTGAGGCTAGTCAGAGGAAAGTATTACTTTCTAAAGCAAATGTTGGTATAATTTGCTTTCCTTCCCCTAACACTTTTGTAATTTCCATATTCAAAACATACTGATAGCTCCCAGGACATGATATGGGAAAGTTAAGTCCTGGAACATCTGGAACAGGTATTAATTAATTTGACTGACCAAAAAGCAAGGGAGATACAGGGAAGCATCTTAAACATATAACAAAAAAATTTAGGAGACTCAGGACCGGAGAGGCCCCAGCACTGTGTTAAAATGGACATTGCTGTTATATTAGAGTACTGCAGGGACACGAATTACAGACTGTTGGAGATGAGATATCAGTAAATACACTTTATCCACCACTGTAAGGGACTAAAAGAAACTGCTTGCAGAGCAGCAAGCCGGTTAAGCCTGGACTCTGGCTCTGCATATGTGTATTAGCATATACGACAAACAGAGCAATCCTAATTTATTCCATCTGGTTTTAGGCAATGCGTAACATGCCAGGACAGCCCTGGCCCTCCCTGGGGTCTATATGCTGTTTACGGGATGATGTAAAGAGAAACCTCCCTCTGTTGCTGCTCTGAACTTGGAAACTGGCCCTCATGGAGGGCAGTGAGAGATCAGTAGGGTTTTCTGCCTTGCACACAGGTCTTAATTCAAATGCAAATATAATCCTGCCAAAGAGTGATTTAATTTTCATCCTCCTTTCCCCCACTTTTGGATCTCAGTGTTAAATGAACATCTGATCTGCAATCATCATATCTGAACGTTAATCAACATACATTGCGAGGGGTCAACCAAGGGTTGTGCAGCTCCAGCTCCCTGCATGCTGATTCCTGTTCCTGCTGCACGTCTTCAGCACAGCACAAAACAACAGCCTGGCTCTTCTACTCTTCCAGGAACCAGGCCCCAAGGAAACAAATACCAAGGAGGTAGCCTGTGTTATCTTTGCAGTAGCTTGAACCTTCACCATTGGGGTTGTCAGGTTTACTAAAGCTGAAAGTCTCAGGCATTCCTTCTAGTTTTAATCTCCCAAATTCCAATATCCTCCTCCTTTATCAGATTTCTCAAAATGCCTCCTCCTTTTTCTGCAGCTATAAACATGAACCTGCATGTCTGTCAAACAATATCACATTTTCCTTCTTTGCATATCATCTCTTTTGCTTTCATTTCTGTGCCAGAGCCAGCTGTTCTGGAACCCATCCGATTTGTTAATCTCTAACAGCGTTGTGCAGCCTTCCACATACACCCCTGACTAGTTATTTGCTTTGCAAAGACTGTCCTGTATGCCACATTCTTCTTCAGTTTGGGGTAAGGAGTTGCTGTAGGAGATTGGAGCCATGTGGTGATTGGCTAGGTACTTGTTTTGTGTTTGAAGGACTTGAGGTCTTTCATTCCTTTGATTTTCCCCATCATCTTCAGGTTTTCAGTCATTCCAAACAACCATGTGGGAATCCCACACACCACGTGCTTCCCACAGTGCATTTAATTTCTGTACGTTTCATTTCCTGTGCACAGCAGGCTTTTGGCTGTTGCCAAATGCATTATGCCTGTAGACATGCCCTGACAGCAGAAGCAACTTTGGCTACCGATGGTATGTTTGATACTAATAAATAACATGGTACAAAAAGCTTGAGTATTAGGAGCACACAAGCAAAGGCTTCAGTGCTAAAGATCAAATCTTTCCACTTTCAGCAAGGCTTTTGCTGTGTGACTGGAAAACACTTTATTCAAGATGAATCACAGACCAAGACATAATTTTGTTAGTCACTCACACTAACCAGAAAACAGGTTAGGGTAATGAGTACAACACCAGCTTTAAGGTACAGTAAAGAGTGGGAAAGGCTGAAAACAGCACTAGGCAGTAATTTGTAGCCAAAGTCAGTGTCTGTAAGTGGCTGTGAGAGGGAAACATTACTAGCTGCTTATCTTGATGCAAATGGATTGTTCTTCACAATTAGGTGCTTTTGTTAGAGCATCACATTACAGTATGTTATTAT
Source organism: Antrostomus carolinensis (assembly GCF_000700745.2). Lineage (NCBI taxonomy): Eukaryota > Metazoa > Chordata > Aves > Caprimulgiformes > Caprimulgidae > Antrostomus > Antrostomus carolinensis. The sequence continues at coordinate 49,647 of NW_010291782.1, read as the reverse complement.
TCCAGCCTCAAGGGCATGCAGATAGTCTGATGTGGCCAATTTGGCTGACAAAGTATTAGGAGGCTGCCAATTTCATACAAACCCATTTGCAAAGAGACAAAAGTTGAATGGTCTCGAATTCATGGTGTTGTGTTTTGTTGTTGTTGTTTGGTTGTGTTTTGTTTGTGGGGGGGATTTTTTGTTTGTTTTTCTTTTCTTTTTTTTAATTGCATCTCCAGGATAAAGGCATTGGTTCTTACTTCTTTGCCTTTTTTTTTTGTTAATAAAAACGAAATGTAACTTTGTTTTCAGGACCCAGAAACTTACCAAGAGCACTGCAGTTTTGGAGATCTGGCTCCATCTCATTCATCTGACCATTGAAATGACCAGGAATTTTCAAATGCCACAGTTTTCCTAGCCATTATATCATTATGTGGCCACATTATTCCTATTCCTCACAGGCTGTTTATTACTTCAAGGGAACTATTCTGGATCAGGTTGAAGTGTTCTCATGGGCTGGAACAACTCTAGTTTTTCAGTCAGGAAAGATGACTCCCTAACCAGCAAAAACAAAGACGCAAACAAGCGATTTGTAACAGTACAGTTCTGTGGAAATTAGCATAGTGGTTTCAATATGGTAGGATCAAATGGCCCTTTTTACAACATCCTTTTGCTCTAAAATAAAGAAGCTTAAGAAATTACATATCAAAGTACCTTAAAAGAAAAGAGATCAGGTTGCAAAATTAAAAAATCAAAGGCAGGAAATGCCAGAAGGAAGCTTTCCTATCCAGCCTCTCTTCTGCCCCCTTGTGTGACCGCCGTGGCTCTTTAATTACAATGGCTTTTTTTTCCCTGCCTACAGGGACCTGGCCCTCTAACCTGAGACCAGCTGCTGGAAGATGCTGGCCCGCTCCCTTGCAGCAAGCGCAGGGCTGCAGTAAGAGGCTCCAAGTATTATCACAGTAGGTGCTCAGTCGGCGAGAAGGCAGGTACAGAGTCTGAGTGCCATCTCAAGCCCCTCATATGGAGGGCTGGAGCAGGACACAGCCATTCATCAGCCTAAGAGATAATAGCTAAATTAATGTCCCACAGCCTTGTCAGTGCCCCATTAAATTAGATCACTCTGTTGTGAGTCAGAATGAACTAATTTTCCTGCTACGCTTGCTGCCTGTGACAGCCCTTGGGCCACTTTAATCTTCAAACACCAGTGGTCAAGATGAGAGCCGATTTTTTTTGCTCATGAAAATGATGAAGTAGGCTGCTTGCATTACTTCCTGGGCTTCTCAGCCTTCCCCAGCCAAATCAAAACTGGCTGGAGAAAGGAAATTGTTTCTTTGTTTGCATAGCTCATCAGCTCCTGATGCGCAGGGACAGAAGCTGCAGTCCAGGGCGGAATGTTACCTTTGGGAGCATTATCCTATGTAGCTCTCTCATTAGCAGAATGCTGAAGTAATGCCAATGTTTTATCTTAACAACCACAAAAAAGTATGAGACGATGAAGATAGAGAATTGGATAGTAAGGGAATAACCTCTCTTCCTGCTGCAGACGCACAAATTTGACACTACTTTCAAGTCCAGCCCTGTGATGGAGCAATCCACCACTAAGGATGGGAGAAGTAAAAGGGATTAAAGGAGAAACCACTCTGAAACCACTTCAGTGAAACTCTGGAACAGTCCCTCAGGGAATGGAAATAAACAAACCAGCTGCAGCAAGGCAATACACAAAGCAGATTTCTGCCTCTCCCTGGCCATATACTAGAAACAACAGTATTAAAAACACCCTAGTCCTTCTTGCCTCAAGAAGTGCTTTTTACTGCATAGACTGCTATGCATCAATGAGAAACTACCTGCATGGATGGTGAAAGCCAGGTTAGGTCTTATGTGTGGACTTGGGTGTGCTGTTGAGTCCCAAGAAACTCGAGGGGAAAGCAGCAAATTATATTCAAAGGGCAATGGCCAAGCAAACCACAGCAGGCTGGAAAGGCAGGATGGATGAATGGCTGACTGCAGCAAAAGTGGAGTTAAGCGACTCCAGGGCTTGTCTCCAGCAGCAGAAATGCATTTCTTCGGACTGCAGCTCCAGTGAATTTCCTCCAATAAAAGCAGCCCTTGGAAGGATGATGGTTCTGTGGTTATTTCCCAAGATTTAAGTAAAAATAACCATGCATATACACTCAACCAAAAAAGATTTAAAAAATACCCTTATTTCTGCTTTTTCTCCTTTCTGAACTAAAGGATTACTTAGTTACAAATCCTACATTTAATCTGCAGTATAAGGTTTTAAAATCAGAGTATTCCTTTCTTGTTACTCTTTTTAAATTTTTATTAAGGAGTTTTGGTTGTAGTTCTGCAATCTTTTTTCAAACTGCTGGCAGAGAGGCAAAATGAGGACCAGGATATAGGCAGAGGATATATATATATATATATATATATGTACTGCAGCTCTGCACTGCATGGCAGTACCCACACACTGTGAAAGATAGCAGGCAGAAAGTGAAGTTCAAAGAGTCCATAGGTTACATGAACAACTTGGTGAAGAAATGTCAGTTAGAAACAAGCAGCAGAAAACAGCTCTGTTTTCCTATTGCTGTGGCTTTGCTTGGTGACGATGACATACAAAGATTAAGTCTTAACTGCATGAGCTCCAGTTGTTTATCTCCTTTATTATCATCGCCAGTAAGTGAAGGAGATGTGTGGGTGTCACCTGCAAAAAAAGAAGTTGCATTTCTGAGAGAAAAACATCTGCAGATCAGAAAAGGCAAATGGTCTTGTTTAATTCATGCATATCCAGTTTCCTTCCCGTCACTAATCTGCAGCACTGAATTTACTCTTGTGGATTTCCTTAGCTTTACTATGCTGAGAGAGAATGCAAGAGAGAGAGAGACAGAGGGACTTGAGCAATATCAAGTGCCCAGAATGACTGCAGATCACTGAGGTCATTTGTAAATCACTAAGATACGCTGGCTCCCAGGGCATGGAGTTTGATTTTCCTTCCCCTCTCCTCCCATCTGCTGAACTATGGGGATTTGCCACAAGAAAAGCTATCTGCTGTGCAATCAATTTGCAAAAGAACATTTTGTTCGGGCTGCTATTGAGGGATGCTAGCAGAAACTGGAAGCCCTGGGTCATCAGCCATGGCATGAGTGTTAGCATCTGTGTAGAAGATGTGGTTCTTCTGTGCTTGCACATTTGTGTCTGTGACAGAGTGAACCTCAGCACGCAGTTAAACACTGATTGCTGCATATGTTGGATAGAAGTCACTATTTTAAGAAAGATTTAAAGCAAAGGTATCATCTCCTACACTGCAACTACTGAGGGATACTTTAGGTATGGACTTGCAAACAACTGTGCAAACACAGATGCAAGCTTCTGTCTTTTATCCTCATCATTATGTATATATGGAAAAATAAAATTAAAAACCAGTGAGCACATCTTGGATTACACATCAAGCACAGTATGCTCATTGGGTCTAAGATATCTCTAGATTATTGATGTTTGACTTGGCTGTGTGCTGACTTGCGTGGGTCAACGCACCAGCCTCTGAGATATCAGAAGTATCAGAAAAATGAAAAATTAAAATTTACAGTATCTGTATTTAAAAATAAGAACTTTTCCTCCACCTCTAAATTTCCTGTAATTTGCTCTAGCCCTGGATTTGAGATGTATTTTCGAGACTCTCCCTTTGGTCACTAAGCCCAGTGAGAACACTGATGACCATCCGTTTCTGACTGCAGATCAGGGAGTGAGTTCCCTGTGGCTCTGCTACAGCTGTTCTCACCATCAAGCAAGAGTGCATGTTGCAGTCTGCTTGTGCCTCAGCTACAGCCCATCAAACCAAGGACCTGACTAATCCTTCTCACCCAAGTGCAAAATATGACATTCACCTTCCCCGCTAAACAGACCTCTTTACAAAAATTAAACTCACTTGTTCTTGATAGCTGCCATAATGAATGCTTGGTCAATAATGATTAATTCCTTGTTCTTGCAAACAAGTTCTTGTGTCCGTTTACTGAGGGGAGGAATCCAGTTGATGTCAGTATCATTAGTTGTGTGAGGAAGTCGCACATCTGTGCAACTTGCTGTGGGAGTGTCTTCTTCCCCCATGTAAATGCTGGGTCGCAATCTGGGTCAACAAACTAATGTTTGGCACTTCTGACTAGGGAACAGCACAAGAAGAATAACAGAACCAAAGACCTGTGAAATCTGAGGCACTGATCAATCTAGTGCAGCCTTTCATTGAATGGAATGAGCACTAGCAGCTGAGTATCATTTCAGATTGGTAAAGAGCGAGTTCATGTTGTAATCTCTTCAAGTACAGGATCTCAGATGCACACAGACTGCAAAGGCATGGCAAAATACTAAAGGATCCAAGGCAAGGGGAAAATACAGGGAAACAACAGGTTTAACTTGGTAAAGGCAAACAATGTTTGTGCTGGGAACAGGAAACCAAGAGACAGAGCAAAGGATGTTGCGGGTGTTGGAAGGGCCACCCCTGTAGTTCCTGTACATACCTGGGTGAGTCATCATCACTGTGATCGATGACTTGCACTCAACTGTCCCTCCCCCAAGGCTGGAGCCAATGGGCTCATCCTGCCTGGCCTCTCCAAGCTTCCTCTCTTCTAGGGTATAATCTGGAAAGCACTCGGGCTGGCACTGTGCTGGGTGAGAAACTGTACTTGGGACATATGCAGACTATACATGTGACACACTCAGGAGTGATGTGCCAGTCCCTGCCTGAGGAGATTAAAAATGAAAAAAAAGAAACAAAGGGGGAAGCAGAGGCATGGTCCTCATGCACATGTATGAAGCTCAGCAGTTGTGAGGGCAGAAAGCACAACTGAACCATTCTTCACACTGCTTGTAAACTCTACCCACAGCACCACACCACGTGTGAAGGAACCTCTGCTCCACAGAAACAAGATGAACCAGTGGCTTGAGCCAGGAAAAGTCCAGTCTGGTCACAGCTGCAGTTTCACTTCTGCACTTCTGCTATAGCTCAGACCTTACAGCTGGGCCTCCCAGACACAAGCTGCAGAGCACAATGGCTGCTTTCATACTCTGTGTATTTGCCCCATCCTCCCTCACCTTGTACTGCCAGCACATGGATCTTTGTGTCCTGCATGGATCTGTCTGCTTCTCAGGAACAAAGGGAACTAATCCCTGTCTGATCACTTGCAAGCTTTGGGTTTTTCTCTAATGAGTTTTCCTGTGGTCAGGATTGCCCATCTCTCACAGACTTTCCATAACCCAAGATGTCCCCTAGTGTTTATGGACAGAAGATGACAACCTTTGGTTACCAGAAGAAAGGGCTGGGAAGCATACGTGCATTTATAAAGGACACAGCATACCTGCTGCTGTGGGAGTGAAAGAGTAAAGAGGCATGTGAGATCTGTGTCAGAATTTGTACCACCAGGCTGGAGCCTCGTGAGGGTCATCTGTTCCATTGCTCTTCAGGAAAGATCAGGAATATACCTCATTAAAAAGCAAGGAGGCAAGTCAAAGTGATGTGTCTGGCTTGGGAGCAGGAGGTTCATTTTGTATTCCTCATGAAGATTGCCAGGGTACTGACAGGGCATCCTCGGCATACATTCCCTCTGCAAACTGTGGAACTTGCTTTGCATACCAAGAATAAATTAGTCTGCAATTTATTCTTGAACAGAATGCAAGCATATTCATGTACAGTAAGAATAAAGACATGCCTGATCAAGACATTAAATAATATATACTATGTGTATTAACCTGCAACATACCTCCTACTTTCTAAAATAGACTGAAGTCCATTCCTTCATCTATTCCTGCAGATACCCTGAAGCTCTTTGAATCTCTGGGTAGCTAAGAAGCTGGTCTAAGACACCTTCTGTCCCTACAACAGAGGATCTTAGTGGCCAAGATCAACTGGCTTGGAAGATCATCAAAAAGATGTGGCAGAAGCAGTGTAATGTAGAGGTGACACAGAGAAGCAGAGATAGATAAGCTTTAACCTCAGTACTGCCTCTGAGTTTTCATTGGCACTTCTTATATATCTTTCTTATTGAGACGGCAAGGTCTTTGGGCTATATTTTACTAGTCACTACATTTTTTTACAGTACCTGGGACCTCAAATCTTGGTTAAGTTCCTCATACTGCAGAACAAACTACAGTGATAACTTTAGAAGATGTTATATCAGATCCTTGTCCCTTCCTCAGCAAACATCAGCACTAAAAGCCATGGAGGGGGCAGTATAAAAACAAACATGCAAAGTTGCAGTGGCTGGGAGAGAAATGCATAAATGTTCTTGTTTTCTGTCTTCCACACATTCCACTTCTGTTCTGATGGGCCTCTTATTTACCACTTGGAACACATCTGGCTGTCAGAGCTGTGGTCTTACCAGAGCTTATTTTTCACTTTATAACTTATTTATATGGCTACACGAGTCATCATCAAAGGGTAGCCAAGAAAGCAGTATCAACAGAGAGCTCTGTAAGTGATATCTCATGCTGCACTCAAGCACAGCACTGCTCTGAAGCAGTTCCACCAAGGCAGGGAATGGCTGATGCTTGACTTGCAACATCACAGTACTGCGAGTGATATAAGGAGGAGGAACAGAGTGCATTTCAAGCACAGATACAAAAGCCAGAAGACAAATGAGTGTTTCTCAGAGGGCAGAAGGAAGCTATTTTATGGTTGGGAGGGGTAAATATATACAAGTATAGTCACTTCTGTGAGTATATAATGTTTCTTTCACAGTTAGGCCAACATGCTTTTCTATTTGCCCAGCTTTGCTCAGTGTAAGGTCTCTGCACACATAGTCTATGCTGTTCAGTGATTGTTGATTGCCCTCTTCCCTAGTTGGCAAAGTGGGGCCCTTTCCAATGGAAAAAACCATGCCTGAAGAAACTTGCTATTTGAATGCATCAGCCAACCCTCTTGCAAACCATATCTTACTAACTCTCTTGCCTCATCCTGGCAGACCCAGAACTCTTGAGGCTTTTGACATGCATTTTGCATCAGAACATAAACACGCAGACCTATGCTCCATCTGGCAATGGTGTCTTGTTTCCAAAAAACCTAGCTGCTCCAGTGGAAGATATTAAGCCTTTATGATGGACTGGCTTGTCCCGAAGTAAGTGTGTTTCTATGATAAGCTAGCAATCTTCTCATGGCCTTTAACAGGAGCTTTGAGCAATAATCTTTATGATTTCCATTTTCTGCAACTGCAATCATTGTGATCACAAATAAACATTTATATTACAGTAATAATCAAAGATCTATATTTTTTCACACTGTACAAGCTGAAAAGTGATATTCCATGCCCCTGAAGAGTTTAGAGGGTAAAAGTAAAACAGATGAGAGCTGATTGACTGGGAAATAGAATACTAGAAAATGTAAGGAATTGTACTGTGATTGGCATGTGTGTCTGTTCGCTTTTAAACTGGGTGTATAACCAAGGAAAAAGGAATGAAAAGAAAGGAATATATATTGTCACCGCCTTTTGGGCTTAGTTGCCTTTGTTTTCAGTCAAGTACCAGTTTAATGCTTGGGAAGAGGAAAACATTCTCCATCTCTCTGCTCCACAACAGTAAACTGTCAGCAGTGACTGCTCTGGATTTACACTGGTGCAAGAGCATGAAATTTGCAACTGAAGCCACCCTTTTTTTCATAACAGCACGTATAACCTGCCACAGCCAGCAACCTGCCAAGGAGCGTCTCCAGTTTCTGGCTAATTGGTCTCTCTCTTCCCAGGCTACTGACACTTTCATCAACTTCCTCTCTGCTCCCATGTATCATTTCTGGAGAGTTTTGGTAGGATGTTGTCAGATGCATGTGAAGGAGAGATTTCTTTGCACTGAAAGGAAGAGCTGATCCCATTTTCATTTCCTGACGAACTATGGTGCTTTCTCCTGCCAGCCTGTGACTGGACAGAACTGAGTTCTACATTTTATGCCTCACCCTGACCTTGACTGCAGCATTGTATCCACTTCGTTCATTAATTGCAACAGTCCTCTTTACTGCAAGCTGTAAAAGGGGGAGTAACAAACCTAATGGCATTATGTACTGTAGACTCCAGCTCATGTTGTTACTTACTGTCTCAAAGCAGAGACTGCTCAGGAGAAGGGATCGCTGCTTAATTAACCTCCTGCAGTAAGGAAGCCTTGGCAATTGGATCATGTTAATTTATATTTCAACACTGCTGCTCTATTATAAAATACTCTCTATATATTTATTTATAAAATACTTTTTATTTCAAAGGAACCCTCCATTCCTTGGATCAAAGCAAATCTGTCATCTACAGCCCATTGGCCTCCAGGTTCCAGCTGCACTTGCAAATACTAACTGACAGCACAGGGGAACTGGTTATGGTGATGCTAAATGAAAGCACGAGTACTGCGCCCTCTTTGCAGCATCAGCATGTCCGAGTGATTGTTTAGCAAATACTGAATCTCACTGATGAGATCAGCTCTAGGAGGAGATACCTCTACATTAGAGCAGGAAACTCATACCTGAGGGAAATAGTATGGCAATGCATAAGTGAGTTTGAAGGACTAATAGAAAAATACAAGCACAGAGGCTGTCTAACGGTCCTTTTGCTCTCAAATCTGAGGTCTCTGCTCCTGAAGCAGAGCTCTCTTGATGAGGCTTGGTAAGTCCTGTGCACAGAGAGGACAGCCATATGAAGAAGAGTTCTTTCAAAACCTCAGATGAAATTTAGCCACCCACTTGGCAACAGCCTGGGTCCTGAGAAGGTGAAAGGTCTCACTGTGAAGGGTGAGACACAGGAAGAAAAGCTGCATGGTCAGAACAACTTTCTGTTACAAACAAGTGAAAGAAGGAATCTTTTCAAGGAAGCTTTTCAAGGAATCAGATACTCTGAAGCAACAAAACCACAAATCAATATGGGATCCTCTGTTGTCTTATAGGGTCTTCCAGTACCTGAAGGGGCTAAAAGAAAGCTGGGGAGGGACTTTTCATAAGGGCAGCTAATGACAGAACAAGGGGAAATAGCTTTAAGTTGAAAGAGGGTAGGTTTAGATTAGATATTAGGAAGAAATTCACTGTGAGGGTGGTCAGACACTGGCACAGGTTGCCCAGAGAAGTTGTTGCTGCCCCCTCCCTGGAAGTGTTCAAGGCCAGGCTGGATGAGGCTTTGAGCAACCTGGTCTAGTGGAAGGTGTCCCTGCTGATGGCAGGGGGGTTGGAACTGGATGAGCTTTAAGGTCCCTTCCAGCCCAAACCATTCTATGATTCTATGATCCCTTTCCACAGAGACAAGTACCTGAAAATGATTGAAATAAGCCAGGAACTCCTGAGCCACCTGAGGTACAAACAGACCAATTCAGGCACTACAAGGCTGAACTATGCATGCCACCTAAATAATCCATTAAGTTTTTAAGACATGGATTCTTTTAAAAGCCTTTGAGTTCTCCATACACTTTGAAGATGCCCCATAGTAAGTCAAAAAGTTGAATCATCTTATCTTCTCCTTGCTAAATAAAGCAAAGAATTTTGCAAAAAGTCTGAAGATGCTCTAACTTTAAAAGTATTTCAGGAAACAGCCTGAAGCTTGACTCTTTCATCTAAATGGGGGGAGCCTGACTGTCAAACTTTTATTTCTTTCATATGGCAAGGAGGATGGTGAGAAACTGGACATTGCTCCATTATCTCAAAGCTAAAATGGCAACCCTTAGCTGCGTAAAATCATTTTCCTTTTCTATTGAGTTGTTTTTGGTTATGAAGGGTTAAGTCAACAGTATGGAGCAACCCCAGCACTGCAGAAAAAAATCCCATGAGATCTTTTTAGTGGTGTATATATCTATGCAGTGTGATATATCTACAAACCATACTGGATTATCTGATTAGAAAGTGTGAAAAAACAAAGGCAGCCTGCAGTGAGAAAATGAGACCCTGTGCAGAATCTGTCTGTCAGCGAAGCAATTAAAAAGATGGACTTAGAACAGCAGTGATTGTCATTCGTGTATGATACTCAGTGGGCTCTGATTTCCTCAGATAATACACATGCATTGCAGTACCTTGTGAAGAACATGTGATGATCACTATGTAGCTCACTACATTTTCAATAGTTAGCACTAGTTTAATCCCAAGCTAAGCTATTTAACAGGTGTGAAAGAGTAAGGGCTTAGTCCTCACACAGAGTGGGGCAGAAAGATTTGCTTGTGTGTTTTTTATTTCCTGTAAATGTGTTTCTCAGAAGGTTTGTGGGCATGTGTCTCCCTCCTCTGGTGCATAATAAAGTAACATGCCAGTGTAAGATTTGTTGTGGCAAAGAATGAAAACTGGGAAAGAGTCCTCAGTCAAGGAGTGCAAATACTTAGTAATTCTCATGGAAGATAATGTGTTTCCTTTCCTTCTCCTTTTAATTATGCTACCATAATATAATATAAATATGATAGCTGTCTTCTACACCTGGGCATCTTGTATTCATGAATTTTTGCCCTAGAAATAGTTCAGCCCTTGATCTGATGTCAAAACTCCATGATCTACTCTGAACTCAGTTCCTTCATTGCTATTTCTTACTAAGACTAGGCAGAGACCCATTTCCCCATTTTCCTAGTTGCTTTGTTTATTCATAAAATTGGCATGATTGTAAGTTTCCAGTCCACGTGGTTAAAATGACCTGTGTTTCAGTCATTTTCTGTATATGTATACTTGACACCTAGTACAGTGAGTCCACACTCAAGGCAAATGACACAGAGCTTAAAGAAGTGAGATTCATCTCATCTAACTTCTGGCATCTCCAGTAAACAGATGTTTTTTGTCCGCTGATTTGAAGGGGGCTCTGGAGAACTACCTCAGATGCAGACACCTGCATTGGCTAGCAGCCTTCCTTAGCCAGTTCCCAGAGAAAAACCTTTCCATCTCTTGCGCTCCATTCTACCTTCTGTTTGGTTTATCTTGAGCTGGCGACTCTGCCAGAATACCCAGGAGAATATTATCATTGGCCTAGCCCACAACATCAGCTGGAAAGGATGAGTGACCTAGGCAGGGAGTAGCAAGATATCACTGCTGACATCCTTCTGTAGAAGAGCAGGTATTTGCTCATAGGTGGGTAGAAAACTGTTGCTGCTCCTTCAAGTGCTGTTGTGACCTCCAGCCCCGCTGATGAGAGTAGTGGGGCCTTTCCTTTATTACCAGAGAGGCTCTAAGGGATTGTTCCTGTCTGCTGTCACGCAGACTTGGATATTAACCAAGAGCCTGCAGAAGGACGACTCATCTGCTTCAAGTCTGGAGTGACTTTTGCCTAAGCGAGACTGGTCAAGATGGTGCAGAAAGTTCACATTAGAGGAGAAATCCTCCTGGTGCAGACTTCTTTATTCTTTGTCACAGTTAAGGGACCTATCTTCAAAGGAGACAGTGTCCCCCCGCACACACACATCCCCTCCCCAGATAAATCCGTCTCATTCAACAGCTTCAAAAGAAACTGCTATTTTAAGAACTGAAATATCTCACCCCCTTTTACAACTTCATTTAAAAGTTATTCTGACACTGGTTTGTCTATGTGCCAGACTAACAAGAGACAAAAGAACAAACACATCAGTATAGAACTGAAAGAAGGCATTAACCCAAACGTACTTTAAAACAGGATAGGCTGGTCAGTACCTCAACTAAGATTTCCTACTGGATACTCCATCTTGTAACTACAGCAGCACAGCTCCTTGCTGGATCCAACAGCCATTTCTGTGAGCATTTACACAACATAAAACAGGCAATTATTTTAAAATTTTGAGACATTGAAATGATCTTTCCAGAGGGACTGATTCTGCCCTAATTATTCATTGCCAGTTAAACAAGCAAGAGCTGCTGTGTTGTCAATGACATTCTGACACATTTCACTAATATCAGGTACTGTGTCCTGATTCGCACCAGTGACTGCAATGAAGCTCTGCTCTCTGGATCTGACCCACTGAAATATGCTGACTAATAATGGCACAACCTCATCCACTGCTCAACTCCTGCCTAGCTAAATCCAAGTGCTTCCTCTGACCAGTTAGAGGACAAGTCTGGGAAAACAGGTTGCTTCTGCTTCTTGAAGGTCATCTTCTGGTTTGAGCAAAGCTATGGCACAGACCCACAGGAACATAATCCTGACCCAGATCTTCACACAAACTGGTGTGGTTGGGCTCAAAACTTTCAAAGACTACACAGATTAATTTACTGGAGAGAGTCCAGAGGAGGCCACGAGGATGATCCGAGGGCTGGAGCACATCTCCTATGAAGACAGGCTGGGAGAGTTGGGGCTGTTCAGCCTGGAGAAGAGAAGGCTTTGGGGAGGCCTTATAGCAGCCTTCCAGTACCTGAAGGGGGCCTACAAGAAAGCTGGGGAAGGACTTTTTACAAGGGCAGGTAGTGATAGAACAAGGGGCAACTGCTTTAAACTGGAAGAGGGTAGGTTTAGATTAGATATTAGGAAGAAATTCTTCACTGTGAGGGTGGTCAGACACTGGCAGAGGTTGCCCAGAGAAGCTGTGGCTGCCCCCTCCCTGGAAGTGTTCAAGGCCAGGCTGGATGAGGCTTTGAGCAACCTGGTCTAGTGGAAGGTGTCCCTGCTCATGGCAGGGGGCTTGGAACTAGATGATTTTTAAGGTCCCTTCCAAGCCAAACCATTCTATGATTCTTAAGTGACAGAGGCTACATGCAAGCCCTCAGAGAAGAAAAACTCTGTGGGTTGGAGTGCTTGCTAAGACAAAAATAATCGAAAGAGCTTCACAGAAGCAGACAACCACCAAAGAGCTACTTAGCTACAATGGCCTCACAAAACTCCCTGTCCCTGTACCATGACTGCTCAGCTAATCATGTCAGGGGTACAGGAACTCGCATATGGTAATTTGGGGGACAGAAGTACACTGCGCATCTAAGCCCAGCCATCCTCTAAGAGCTACAACACTCAAATGAGCCTGAGGTGTTGCCTGAAGTAATCATGTCTCACAGTGAGGAAGGAACAGGCAACAGCTCTATTTACTCTTTCAATTTTTATTTGATTGCACAGAAATTCAGCTTTTCCCCTTGAACACAGGGGAATTCTAATCCTCAAAGCTTTAATTATTTCAGGTAAAAATGTTATCCACACAATATTGCGGTCATTTGGATTCACAGGCTTGACTGTTCCATGATGAAAACTGGAATATTTGGAGGATGATTCAGCAGTGTGCAGAGTGAGGGTTGCTAATTATGGTGGAGAGCATGTGTGCTAAAAATTCAAACACAGTAGGGTTTTGCAGTACACCAGTGAGCTTTTGCATGCAAAGGCTGAGCAACTTGATACAACAATATAAAGCTAGAAACTGATACAGAGTTGGTGTATTTTTGGTTAAAAATATATAAACATATAACCTGAACCCAAACCCTCATAACAATAAAACAAACTAAGCTGCTGTACACGGGTAGCCTTTGAGCTAGAAGGAGATAAATAAATAATACAGAAGGAAATAAATTAATAAAATATTAAAAAGAGCATCTAATAATAAAAGATGAAATGAGGAAATACATAACATGATACTGAAATTTAATGCTCATCTATGCCTTTCTTGCTTTCAGAATAAAACGGCAACCATTATAATTTTAAATAGATCACTGTCTTCCCAACACTTAGAAATTCAATTGCTTTACTAACTGTAAGTGATACAAGTGTGCAAAGCAGAGTGATTTTAAATGACTGAAATTACATTAAAAAATTCTGCAAACCATTTCCTTGGCTTTAAACTTGTAGAGTTTGTACATCACTTCAGTGCTTTCCCTGGACTAAATAAAAAGGGTTCATTCTTGAACAGAAGCTTTTGAGTCATGGATATTATACAAGAAAGGCTCATGTGGTTGAAGAGATTATGTTTTTCTTCTCCAAACTCTCCAGTGAGTATGCTCCTATTTGCTGTAGGTCTACTTGTGGGTGTGCTGATGGAAAAGCACTGGGCTTCAGCAGCATCTAAAATTTACAGAAAGCTGCATTCACACTGTCATCTGCTGTTAACCATACTGCAGTCTAAAAGTCAGTGAAAGCAGGCTGAAGCATGCCCTGCTCTAATCCTTGTGCACACAAAGCCCCATGCACTCCTCCTCTCCCAGCGCACAAGCACACTCCCCTCCTCACCACTCATCCCCTTCTGGTCTTTGCATGGCCACCAGAGTTCACGCTGTGATGCCTTTTTTGGTCTAAAGGGAAGGGAAACACAGAGTTCAAGAGAAGGGTAAATAGGAGGTTGGAAGGCATGAGGGGTGTCAGGTTAGGAGGGGGTGTCCTCCCATAAAACTGTAGGGTGGTTTCTGCCAATGGAAATGGCGATGAACTGCAGGCATAAACCTTCCCCCTGCACATCCCTTCCCCAAAGGGCCATGAGTAGCCGAGAGCCACATCCTGACTCTCCTCACACTCACACTGACCCACAGCCCTTCCGCCACAAGCATCTGGGGAACAGGAGGGTGTAGCTAGGAAAGGTGCCAGTTCCTGGTACCTCAATGAGCAGTGTTTCTCCACCTCCTGATCCATCCAGATCAAAATTCTCCCTCTTCCTTTAAAGGCCCGCAGGGAGGTAACTAGCAGTGCCCCACAGATTTTAGGATGTGCTTCACCTCAGTTTTGGGCCATGCATCTAACTGCACTGCTGCAAGAAGAGGCTGAAGTTACGTAGCTGGAGGGAAAGCTGCACATCCCTTCTGGAAACCCACCTACTCCCGTGTGCTGCTACAGACAATGGGCTGCAGTCCTCTGTTCATCACAGGCAGTTTGTGAGCTGAGCCTAGGAAAACTGCATGTGGGAAAAAGAGTTTGGAGATGCCTTTTCTGCTGAGATCTTGTCTGCTGCTCAGCCCCTCCCCAGGGTCCTGAGGAATGTGATGCATTTCCGAAAGTAACAAATGTTCTAGCAAGCAGTGGCTTTCCAGGCTGAACACCAGAGGACTGCCAGGCCTGGCTTGGACAGTTCCCACATGAGAGGATGTGGAGTGGGGAGAAAAATGTCGGGGGCTGTTGGTGATTCTTTCTCTCTATGAACGCAAAATGAGGGAACTGGAGGCTCCAGGAGGTTCACCACAGTTCTCGTAACTCTGTTCACTCCATAGTGCTCACTCCTCTCAGTCAGTAAACAAAACCTAAAGGTATAAAACCCAGGAATAAGCTTTGCTTGATCCAGTCAACTATTCCTGGTTTAAACTTGTGCTTCCCAGTTTAATCCTGTGCAAGACGAAGTATGACTCCATCCCAGGAGAGCAGGAAGTATTTCCCACAGTCCCTATAAGCTCCCAAACTACTGATAAACTCTGGGATTCTTCCCGCACATCCTCATGCAGTGATACTTCTTCGGCCACGTAAGAGTTATGACAATAGTAGCACTGAGCAATGTGTGGTGGTGTTGAAATGTGCCCTGGCAGGGGAATTAGGCTCTGCACAAACACATCCAAATGATTTCCACTGTTTGTTTTTTTTCCTGTGTGGTGCTCCCACTAGAACAGCTGCCAGGATGCTAGACCTGCAATGCCTTGCCTGCTGACTGGGGAATAGTGCTGTAGTGACTGTGCAGTGAGGAATGAACTTGAAGGACTAGATTTGTTCAAGCTCTGGGCTGGACTCCTGTGATATTGACAGCACCCTCTCCTTATCTCATGTAGCACCTGACATAACTTGCCTTGTGTGCCTTGTCTGGGGGCTATGCGAACCTCTGCAACCAGACCTCAGTGCAAATGGGTCTGTCACCTGCAGAAGGGCACCGAGCTTTCAGCTGGGGTCTGCCCAGCACGACCGTGAGCAATACAGAGCAGAAAAAGCAAGGAGCACGTTCCTTCCTTGAGGACATCTCACAGGGGACCCAGCTGTGCTACACACCCATTCAGCATTAAAGCAAAGCCCAGCAGCACTGAAGAGGGTATGAAAGGAAAGACTTGGCTCACACGTGTTTCATAGTTACCCTCGATATTTCGTCATTCCCGCCTAGGGCGCGGTATTGCTGGTTCTCAGAATATACTTTGCCAAATGACATTTGGCTGTGGTAGATCTGTTTTACAATGACGTTTCATACAAACCCACAGCTCTCAAACTGAAAAGGGGGAGGACTTGCGAGAAATGAATTCTTCAGGAAGGTATGGCAGATGCTTTTCTAAGAATACACTGCATGGTAACACATAACATTCTTGCCAAAGGGGAAAGGCGAAAGGCGAAAGGATATGTATTGCCCTGCCCGTCTATCGAGGAGGTCTGATAAGAATATTATTGTGTACTCAGCGCATTTTTCACTTGTTTTTAAGTTAATTTTTTGTTATCCATTTCTAGCAGAGTCTTTACCTAATTGGCTATACTTAAATGTATTGGGGGATGTTGAATTTAGAGAAATTAAACTGAGATTCACGCACATCTCCCCTTTTATTTTCCCTCTTTTGGGCTGGCAAGTTAGAGTGGTCAGCAACTGTCATTTCTTGTTACAATGGCAATCACAGCCCCATTTGCGAGGACTGGAGACAAGATTACAAAACCTGGCCCTAAGGCGACAGTGAGGGTGACCACATCATAAATGTGAAGCATGTATATGTGGGTGTATTTAAGGGGAAGGGAAGGGAAAAGCTAGCAAGACTTTTAAGATTTGAGGCCCACTCTTTAATGTAAAAGGTATGTTCTTCCTAGAAGGGGAGAACCTTGTGAGTTACGTATAAAGCCTCAGGGTGCCAAACCCCACAGTTACGGGGACATTTGCTCACAAAGCCTGTAAAAAAAGTTCCCTTTGCACAATTTTTCCTGGGGCTCAATCTTGCTTTGGACTGTCTGACTTGTGTCTGTTAGTAAATCAAACAGGTCCAGGAACACTCCTGCAAAAACCTCTCAGCTCCAAAGCCGTGTGGCTGCCCCCAGATCGCTTAAATAGAGGTGGTACTGGAACATCCTGACCCTGCATGTGTGGGGCCCATTGGTGAGGGCACATGCCAGCTCACCCCTGCCCCAGGGTGATGGCTGGCTCCCCTCCTGCCAGCACCACGTGCTGGTAGCCTACACTTGATCTCTGAATTTAAATACCTTACAAGGCTCAGGCACAGCTGCTGGAGAATGTGTGCGGGTGAAGCTAGGACATTCCTGGAGCCCAGAGCCATTCATGGCAAACAGCCAAAGCAGTGTCTGCTGCTCACACAGGCATGTAGCAGGGTTCCTCACATCTCCCTCATTCCTACAGCTGTGATTGATCCAGCAGGATTTACCTTATAAACACAGAGAGCTGCAGTGAAATTCTCTTTTTCCCTGAGCTCACTCTCTCAGGGTCCCCAACATGCCCAGATTTGCCGTGTCCTTTGGAGAGCTCAGCCCTGCTTTAACCCCATCCCATTCACTTGCCATGACTTTCTGTCTCTGGACTGACCTCCATGGCATGTATCTGCCTCTAGAATACATTCCCCTGCCCAAATTCGATACCACTGATATTTCTCCCAGCAATCATTCAATCAGCCCCTCCTTCAGCCCTTTCTATCAGAGAAAATGTGGCATTTTCATGGACTTTACTACTGCAGTCATTGCTTGGGGCCTTTGAGGTCAAAGCTGAGTAAACCTCGGGCAACTGCGCAGAAATGAAATTCAGTTTCAAAGATTCGTTCCACTGATTTACTACCTGAGCTGTCACTGCTCACACAGCTCAGTCATATCACAGATCACATGTTTAGGATTTAATTATCTTCACTATACACTAATTAACTATATACGGTGTGCTGGTGAGTCAAGACTCAGAAAGACTTAAACACAAACAAAATGTATGTGGTTGAAGAAAAAGCCTTGAGGAATTCTCCAGTCCTGTCTTGACTGTCAAGAGAGTTTTGTGCCAGGTACTATTTTAGGACATGTTTTCATGATCTGCTTTACCTGATCTCAGCATTGCCAAGAAAAGGCAGTGCCATCCAGACTGCCCCTCTGGCCTCCAGATGCACCACCCCACCCTCTTGTGCAGGCATTGGGATTAATTTGGCTGTGCGGTGAACTGGAGCAGGGAAAGGAT
The DNA here is from genome assembly GCF_000700745.2 of Antrostomus carolinensis. Taxonomy (NCBI): domain Eukaryota; kingdom Metazoa; phylum Chordata; class Aves; order Caprimulgiformes; family Caprimulgidae; genus Antrostomus; species Antrostomus carolinensis. Next base: position 31,716 of record NW_010291782.1, on the reverse strand, counting down.
TTAGCTTGCACAGCTGCACAAGGGCTAGTGCTGCTACGAGGGTGGGAGAGTGGTGGGGCAAGAGAATGATCCTGCCCATTTTGGTATCAGTTGCTCTTCCATGGAGTCAGGCTGTCAGTGAAATCACACTCACAGGACAGGGGTGCTTCCTTCTTCTCTGTGTGATGAGATAATTCAGGCATTGTGCAGTGTCTTCTCACTCGGATAAATACAGTAAAACCCCACAAGTTTAACAGATTAAAAGATACCAGTTTTGGCCTGCCTGGGGAAAATGCTGAGACAGGAGGGCAACAGCCACTTTACCTTAAGAGTTAAGGACTGAGCCCTGGCAGTGGCACGCACCCAGCCGTTGGACTTGCTGCAGGCCAGTCCTCCCGTGGTGGGGAAGGCTTAGCACTGCCTTGTGTAAGGTTGCTGTCACAACAGGAATCTTTTACCAGCTCTAAAGCAGCACAGCAGTGCCTACAGTGAATGTGTGCCCACAGTTTAACAGCAGAGGTGTCCCTGTTGTTGGTAAACAGTGCTGCTCTCGGAGGAGAATTTCCTCTTGGAGGCTGATGATTGCCAGTGCAAATTAGAGCTGCCTGCAGTCTGCAGCTAAAGAGCACAAGGGCAAACTTTTTGTCATGCCTTCACCAGAAGTCAAGCCAGATGAAATGTGATTTCCCAGGAAGACATGTTCATTATCTGGGCTTCACAATGTCCCTGAAATGAGCACAAGCAGCTCAGAAGATAAAGTGCCATCAGCTAAACCCTTCTCTTGCCTGCTCTGCAAGGACTGGAGCTCTTGGTGACATTGGGATTAAAGAAGCAATCTGTCCTTGATAAAAAAATACCTTGGTATCTACCCTCCCTTTCCTGCTAAATGGATGATGGTTGCTATAGGCAGCCACCCTTGTAGAAAACTTCCAGCTATCAAGGGGGAAAAAGGGCCAACAGTTATGCAAACAACTATGGTAGGCATTTACACAGTTTGGAGTGTACAAACTCTAGCATTTGTTATTAAACCAGGTTACTGGGCAAAAGCCTTGAAGAAGCTATGGGCACTTAATCGAGATAACAAAGTGGATCCCAAGAACTGCACACGCAGATTAGCTAAAAATTTAGTTAATCCCTGAAAGCACAGAGCAAATGGATTACCATGTGCATGGTGTGTGTGTGGCTGCTGTCCATTTTTGTGCCAAGAGAAGGATGGGTGCTCAGCTGGGGCAGCCAGGACACCGCCCATGGCCCTGCTGGCCCTGTGCATCAGTGAGAAGCGCAGGACAGGAACACAGCACTTGAGCAAATTCCAAGCAGCAATACTAAAAGCAAGAGACAGGTGTGTTCCCCTTTAAGGTCAGCTGAAGGGCCTGGCACTATGTGGGTGAAGAGGCCGGGGTCCTGCTTCAGAGAAGCTGCTGGGGAGGGAGAGACTGTGATTCACTTCAGGAGAGCGTTGGCTGACTGAGGAGGAGGCTGGCAGCCCTTGCTTCCCACCATGCTCACTCGCGCAGCATCTGCAGTCATGGGGCACAGAGAAGAGGGTAATGAAGAGAACAAGGTGGCTGCAAAAGGAGAGGGAGATCAAAGCTCCTTCCTTACCCCTCCTCTGCCTCTGGCCCCTCAATCTGAGCTTCTGTGTCTTACTTCTGTTGTGTTTCTCAACGATTGTTTTTCCCTAGAGGTCCACCTGCAAGGCCAGACATCTGTGAGGAGAATCCCTTCCTCCCCATGCCAAATGGGCTGCTAGAGATCTTGGGCAGCAGCGTCCGGCAGCCCCCTCTGCCATCCCCCATCCCTGCACTCCGGCTACCTGGAGCTGCCATGGGTGTGACGGGGCGGTGGCTGCTCCTCGCCCTTTCTGCTGACACTGTCAAAGCAGCGACAAGTTTTAGGAGTAATTTCATGTGCCAAGTCATTTAACCATTTCTGCCCTCCTGGCTGCATTTGCCTCACAGGATGGCAGCACTTGATATCTCGAAAGATAAAGAATATTTTATTATAAGCAAAAGAAAACTAGAGAAGATCAGTGGTGGCTCTGGGGGGAAATGAGCTGAAAACCATAGACAAGGCAAAAGTCTGAATAATCAGATGAGTGAGGGGGGTCATAGTGTGCAAGCAAAGAGGCATTGAGTCACATTGCAAGCCTGTACTATAAAATGATCTATACATATTTCCCAGAAGGTGATTAGTTTGCATAATTCAGAAGTTTTATGAAGGGTGTTCATTGGAACTAGATGAATAATTAATTTTTTTTGTTTCACTGGCAAATTTGGAAAGTCAAGAGCACTCATTTCAATCTAACTGAAAGGAAAAAAAGTGATTTTTTTGTGAATTGAAAGGTAAAACAATTAATAATTCCTTCAAATGAGACATTTGTTCCTAAAAATTTTTAACGCTTCATTTTGATTTTGGCTATTTAAATATGGTTTGCATATTTAAAAACAACAGCGATTTTTGAAAGAAAATGTTACTTTGAACAAGAAAAATCTAATTATTTCACTTGAAAAACTATTGAGAACTATTTCACTGGAAATTCTGAAGGTTGTTTTTTCTTAATAGTAAACAATATGATTGTACTGGCCAAGCTCCTGAAATATATTACTATCTCCTATCCTAAACTTTTGGCTGCAGAAGTTTGTTTCAAAAACAAAAGCTCCATTCCCAGGCTTGATTGTTTATCATGCAAAACCAAACTTCTCAAGACTCCAGAGCTTGCAGCTGCATGTGTCTCCAGCTCCTCAGTGGCCCAGGAACTCAACCAAACATTAATCAGGCACTGCAAAGTGGCAGACAGAAATTATAGCCACACTCTCTCCATAGCCTGCATTTGCCAGCTCAGCGTGTTATGATCTAATACACAATCTACTAGTAAATAGCTTGCAAATGAAATTACTCTCTTTCAGGATGCAGTATTAAAAAAGCAACAACAAAAGCGCTCTCAGAGCTTTCATAGTTAAATCCCTTCAAGTCAGGAACGGGCAATGCTGTAGTTCTGTACCTATTGCAGGAATGGAGGAATGGGAATGAAGGGAGACCCAGTCCTGCCTAACCTCTCTAGCCCAAAGACCTTGGTACACAGATACCAAGTATTTTCACTGAATCTTGACCTGTGGCAATAACCCAACACAGGCTGATATATCAAGCAGGTAGTATTGCAGCAACGCCACTTACAAGGCTGTGGCAGCAAAATTTGTTGATGCAGTTAGGTCTTCAGAGTAATGAGAACCAGGCCTTCTGCTTTACACTTTTTCTTTTACAAGACCTAAGTTGGTTGCTGACGTTTGAAAATCATAAAAAGTGGGTTAATACAATGGCCATTTAAATGAGCAAACCTAGCAAAAACCTTAGGAAGTGAAACTTTCTCAAGAAAGCTCTGCTTAACTTCAGTTGCTCTTGCTGCAAAGGGTTCCCCTTCACATTTTTCTTATTTCACCCAGTACTGGTTCTGGGCAGAAAAAAAGACAAAATTACATTTTGCCAGTGTGTAAGGCACCTTTGTTTTCTTTGCAAAAGACCTGATGATTTAAAAGTGAAAAATGTTGTTGGGGGCTTGAAAAAAGCTTTAGGAAAAGATGTACATGCATTTTCTCAAAAAAATTACCTTTTCCTTCAACATTTCATCAAAATTATAAAATTCAAAGCATTCCCTCCCATTTTGCATAGGGCTTGATTTTCATTGGACCCCATCCCCATTTGTTTTCTTTGTATGCACCAGATATAATCTCACTGCTATCTAAAAGGAAAATTCCCCAAGTGATGTATTACCCACAAGCCCATCCTCCCTTTTATCCCCTCTCACTGATTTTTCAGCCCTGTTTTATAATCTCTTTCCCCCCCTAGAAACACATTTGCAAACCTTCTTGATTCTCCTCTTCATCGCTAGCATACATGCCACTGAAACTGCCCTCTGTCATACTTTCTGGTATCTGCTACCCCTGTGGCCAAAGCATTAGGAACTCTTTTGGATGCTGGATCTGAATTTTAAAATGTAGGATTTCCTATCTGGGTTTTCAGGTGATGAAAGGTGGGAGGAGGCAGCTGGAGCTGTGAAGAAGCACATTAGATGGATGCTCACTGCAATCAAAGGCTTTATAGCAGGCATGAATTAGTGCTCAACTCAACCAGGAGAACAAGCTGGCCACACTGACATATTCAAGTTAATGTTCTTAGAGCTGCTATAGATTAGATTGTCTAAGAATATGAGAAGGATAAAGCTTGCAGGGAGTTGTAATATCTGTCAGTAAACAGGAATAGTAAGAAAGAACTTCTGAACACAGAGGTAAAGGCTCGTCAGCTTTTTCAAACTATCACTTTGGCTAATGAAAGACAGCCTCCCCTTGCACATCTGGCCTCTCCAACATCTCAGGGGTTTGCTTTCATACTTAGCCCTGGGACTTCAGGAAAGAGGAATTGCTAAATCCTAGAAATGTGGTGTCAAGTACTTTGTAAACCAGGGAAAACAAACGGAGTTTGGGTTATCACTAATGCAAGGGTAAGGCTTTGTACATGAGATCAGATTCTGCGGTGAAGAATGGGTTAAATAACAAATCCTGCAGCTGATACATTTTTGGAAGGTACAGACAGGACCTGCTTTAGTTTGCTGACTCACATGATACCAGCTACAAACCCAGCACTTGGCTACAGCATCCCATTTGCAGAAAGGTCTGGGTTATGGAGTGAATCCTTTTTGCAACTACTACACTTCAAAAACAAGAAGATTCTTGCAAAGTCTGGGATTTATTCTACAACACTCTGCCAGAAATTCCTTATCTTTGTTTTCCAGAGCCTCCAGCCTATGATTTAACAGATATTCTAATGCAAACTCACAAGCCTTGCACACATCACTGTAAACTTTCAGTAACATGTGGTGGCCCATGGACCAAAGGCAAACTGATCGAGCACATCACTTCCATACATCAGGGCATCAGCCCTACAGATCTTAGACATAACACGAACAGATTTTCCGACAAGTGCTGAATAAATAATCTATAATAAAGCCACTATTAATTTCATGCTTTTTTAGGTAAAACTGCAAGGTAAGAAAGAGGCAAGGAGAAGGTGTGGGAAGCAGAAAAGCAAGGCAAGGTTATAGCAAGGAAGGATTCTGAAGTGGCTTACATCCCTCAGTGCTGTGTTTCCATACCACCTAGCTTTGTCATGCAAATTTTAAAGAGCATTATTGACGGCGATGCGGGTGGTGCACTAGCTGGTTTTTACTAAAATGTGTTTTCATTAAGTGGCTTGTGGGTAGGTTTTGTCTGGGAATATGCTTAATTCACAGCCTAACAGCCACATCTGAAAGCACTGAAAAGCTACATGTACCCTTCACTGCTCAGCCACTCATATTTCTACACAAAACATCCTTTCCCCTCTTGGTATCCTCATTTCCCTATCTCCATCTCATCAAGAGCCCTCTGAGATTTCCACATAGAAGCTGTTTCCCTAAGATGTCCAAGGTGTGTGGCTTCTGTTCCCAAACTCAGTATGGCCCTGGGAAGAGATGCATACCTGTGCTGTAGTTCTGAGATCCAGTCCCTGCATAGGCAAATCAGACTGAGTGTGGATGTGGCTGAACGTGACAAAATACCGTTAGAAGCTTTAGCCCATGATCCCTGTTCACCTCAACTGCTGAAACATCCTCTTCTCTTCACAAACTTTGGCTCACTGCTACGTGTTCAATTTGAACACCTTGTCATTGACACCTTGTCAGTCTGTCTGTCTGCTGGCTTCCCCCTTCTGCTATATTACTACATTTCCTGCCTTCATTTCATTTAATTTCATTTAATTTCATTTAATTTCATTTCATTTCATTTCATTTCATTTTTCAGGCCATCTCATTCTAACTATCAGCTCTCATTCATTCTTAAGAAATAGCTTACAAACAAAAGAGAACAAAGCTGATCTTTATTACCCACTTGTCATCAATTCAAAGAGGTGCTTTAGAATGCACTCCATGCCATCCCTTGGATTTGAACAGAACTTCCCACTGTTAGCTTAAGAAAATGCCTTTCCTTGTCAGGCCTCTTGTGTTTCAAATATTTGGACTCTCTGCATGTCCACTAAGCTGGAGCACTATCTTCTTTATATAAACTTCTTTCACTCCTCTGCTTTATAAACATTAGATGTAAAGGTTTAATTCTAGCATTTCCAGGAGTCCTGCTTTGATCTTGTAGTATGAAATGCCTTTTTTTTCCTATTTTAAATCAGGGACTTAAATAGCTCTGTGAAAAATGGAAGTAAGCTCTTAAACTATATACCACATATGAATTATGCTCCTTGACTGTATCCTTTAAAAATATTTGTTAGGCATCTAATTTCTGAGGAGAACAGCACTCTTCCTCACATGTCTACAGTAAAGCTTTATAATAATTTATTCTTGTGTCCTTTGTTAAATACAAACTGCTGTACTGTCAGAGCCAGAGACTATCAGAAATACAGCTCCCTGTTGCTGGTTTTCCTTTTTGCAATGCTTTAAGAACTAAAGGGAAGCAGAAGTAAAACCTTTCTCTAGTATTCCACCACTGCAGCTCATCATGGGGTATACTTAACCGCTTATTTTTAGATTTGGGGAGTTCCTCTGGTTCTTTTTTTGCTTATTCCTGAAATCAGACTAGCTTTCAGTGTTCATTCTGGGATAAAGGTGTCTGGTTTATTCTGTGTTCACTTCCAAGGGACCTGCCTATTAACAAGAGATTTGTGGTGCTCTGCTTTGGAAAGCTCCTTCCTTAAAGGTAAGCTCTTAAATATCTCCCAAGATACTTTGGGGTCTGTGTTCAAATTGTTCCTAAAATCTCTCCCTTGCCACAATCCCATATAGGAAACTGGAGAAGGGTAAGGAAGCTGGTGTGTAAAGACCATTTGCCTGAGTTGCTTCTCAGTCCTGTCTCTTTATTTCCTCTTACTTCTGTCTGTATCTTTTTCCATACAGTCTCAGATCTTGATTTTGACTGTAAGCTGCATAGGTCATGGGCAATACCTTCACACAGGCAGGGGTCTGGTTGCTACTGGGTATGTGTGAACTATTACAAAGAACATGTAGCAAACCCAGCTAGGCAAGGGGTACAATGCAGACCTTCAGGGCTAACTGAGACCTATTAGCATGAAAAGTTGGGAGGCAATTTTCCCCATGTTAGATAACTGTAGATGCCCTGAATTTCAGGAAAGCCTGTTGGATATAATTAACTTTACAGCAGGGGAAACAAAGCCTATACTCTAAAAAGGAAATACCAACAACTGTAGCACAAAGAAAAAGGACGCTCACACATCCACCCACACCTCAAATTCTTCTGGACAATCTGCTGGTCAGCAGAAGTGCACAAGAACACCAATCCTGTGTGCCCTGAGAAGTACTGGATGGAGAATTTCTCAGCTAGTGCCGTCCTTGTCTCTGCTGAGACTGGACTGAGGGCACAGGCTTAGGACTAGAGAGCAGCACCTGTAAATCCAAGTTAGAAGCTGACAGAAAGGCCACATTTCTGAGAAAAGTGACTTGAAAATCAGTGGTTTTGTGATGTGAATTATGATTCCTTCAGGAACCAAGACTGATCCACCAAACTTGGTCATATCTAGGCCTTTACTTACACTAATCAGATTTTAGTCCTTTAATGGTAACGAAACACTATTTTTCCAATTACTGTGCTATTTCCTTTTCTCTTTACCTATTGTTTTGTAGAAAAGATTTTTTGTTCATCCATACCACTTAGAGGTCTGGATTTTTTTTTTCAAATGACAATGCATTTCAAAACCCCAATAGGTTTGTGGCAAACTAACACGGTAAAAACGTGAACTGTTTAACATAATAAGACATGATCTCACATTCTGACTTTAACAAAATATCCTGAAACCAGATACGTATGCAAATGTAAGCTTCTCTTCCCCCCATTACACCTCAAGCAAATCACCAGGCAAGTTCCTGTCACAGAAGAAAAAAAACCAAGCATGAAACAGTCTTTAAAGTGTGAAAATAATTTTTTGAATAATAATATTTTGCAATGGGAATTCTGACAGGGTATCAGTAGGAAGGTTTGGCCTAACAAGTGTTCAATGAAGAAAAGCCATTCTAATCACTAAAATGTGAGTGACTAACCCAAAATGAGAAAGAAACTTACATGAGAAACCTGTTCTTTAACTTACTAGCAATCTGTCAAATCACCGTAGTGTATTCAGTGTAAATTGCGTGTCTCTCTCTCAACTAAGTTCAAAGAGGCTGTGAGACCCGAACCATTCCTAAGCTGATTCCTCAGTTTAAGGCTCTGCAGTTTAGCTCTGCGAGGCCCTCAGTCCCCTCCCCTGCTCTGACACTTTGCTATGGCAGCTTATGTAGACTGTAAAGGTTTCCTGTGACCTGGGGATTAATATCACCCCTAAGAACAAAGAGTATTATAATGTAAGTGTGTGCATTAAAGGAAAGACTTATCTTACACCAAGCTTTTGGACATGGCAAGTGCAAAGCACAGGCTGTTGGAGACAGTCTGAGGAATATCCTTCCTGAAAGACCTGAATCTCAAAGTTAAAGGGAGGGCTTGTCTTTCACCCATTCATTCCCTTGCCTTGGCCCCAGGCCATGTGTCAGGTTCCAGTTATTGGGAAAGGGTGGGGAAAAAAAAAAGTTCTCAACATGAGGAAGTCAGAGCAGGAATATACCAGACTAGACAGACAAGAAGGCACAGTGACTAGGTAAGGTAGGTCCTAGGGCTGTAGCCCACAAAGCATGGCTGTGACATACAGAGAAGGTGGAACAAGCAGAAGTCCAGAGACTCTTCATCAGCTGAAGAGTAGTTAGAAGGGGGGCACAGCAGAGAGAAAAGGCATCCCCAGTGATTCTTGTGGATCTTATTTTAGAGGGAAATTCATTCAGTTACCAATACTTCGTTCCATGCCATAAATGAGCTGGGAGGGATGGGAGCAGTGAATGAGAGTTCTTACTTGGAAACAGATCTCTGTGTTACTGCATCATCCATCTGCTATCTGCATATGTTAACTCAACACCCAAAGCCTGATTAGCCCCTCTTTGGCACCACAGCAAGGTGGAAGGGGGATACTCTGGGCTCACCTTGGGCTGCCATGGCTGTGAAGAAAGAGACGACTTCAAGAAACTCCACAGGGAGACATACCATGCCTGTGCTGGGTTTGGGGTGGGACAGGACGGAGCAGGGCAGGGGGGAGGAGGCAGGTATTTTTTGTAGTGGGGGAAGGGCCACCTTGTGAGAGTGAAAAGCTCCCCTGGCTCAAAGGTGGAGACCCCTCAGCCCAGGCTGGGCCAATGAGCATTAGAGAAATGCCTCTGTGAATCCATATTTGTGAGGGGAAGGACTGTCCTGAAGAGAAGAAGGTGGAGAGAACCTGGAGAAGAGACCATCGGCCTAAACAAAGGACAGACAGATAGGGAGGGGGCTTCGTTGCCAGAGGAAAAAAAGAGGCGAAGGTGGAAAGAGAGAGACCCACACTCAGTTCTACCATATGAAGTAAGAGAAGACAAAATCCCCTGCAGCCCATGGAAGTTAAGTTCAGTGGTGGAGCAGAGACCCACGTGTAGGCCATGGAGAACTCCACGCTGGAGTAGAGAAGTTGAGCCTGAGGGCAAGTGTGACTGGAATTGTGACTCTGAGAGTCACTCGCTGCCAGAGCCAGGGTGGACCCCCAGAGTGGAGGATGAGTCTGCAGCTCATAGATGTCCCCATGCCAGAGCCGGGAGCTGAACCTGAAGAGGTCCATGACTCCATGGGAAGCTCATGTTGGAACATCTTGTTCCTGGACTGTCATGCCGGGAAGAGCAGCAGAGGTGAACTGACTGAACCCCCATTCCCTGCCCCCTGTGCCGCTGTGGGGGGAAAGGGGTAGAGAAATCAGGAGCAAAGTGATTTGAGCCCAGGAAGAAAAGAGAGGTGGGAGAAGGTGCTGTAAGATGTGGTTGTTGTGTCTACTCAGATGAAATGGCAAAGAATTAAATTGATTTTTCTTCCCCAAGTTGAGTCTGTTTTGCCCGTGACCATAACTGGTGAGTGAGCTGTCCCTGTCCTTCATTCCTAATCCCATGCCCCCTTTGTTGTGACTCCCATCCCATCTCACTGGGTTGGGGGAGTGAATGCAGGACCCCATGGTCCCACTGTGGTTAAACCACCACAGTGCCTTACTTAGAAGAGCAGTCACCACAACATGAGGCTTTTAAGGAGGAACAAGGGTAAAAAGTAAAAAGTGGTCAATCTGAAAAGGCACCCTGAGAAAAAAACAGCCAGGAGACAAGATGAGTACCACTGGAAACACCATGTTTGCCAGAGCAGTCTCAACTGCCAGAGAGAGGAGTGCCAGAGCAGTACCACTCACTTTAGCTTTATAAGGTACTGTGGATATGTGGGGCAGTGAGCACTGAGTTTTATGTGGCAACCCTTTGCAAGGGGTTAGTGGTTAATCACACCATCAATTTGCAGTCTCTATGCTACTGTTCAAGAACTAATGCTGTTAGCTTTTCTAGGTCACATTCCAAAAGCAGGTCTTTGTAATCTACTAGATCTACATAGATAAATGATGAAGCACCTTCTAAAAGAACTTCTCAAAGTGTGGGAAAAAAAAGAATGATGACCTTCAGTGTAACTGAAATGTAACTTCATTTTTATGACATTCTTTAGGTAATAATTCATGGATATGACAGTCTACCACATAAAAAAGCAAAATTATTTTCAAATCTGACATGACTTTTAAAAGGCCAATGGATGAAAACTGTTTCACTGAGATTTGAAATTATGCAGGTGCTCTAAGCAGAGATAGCAATGATCAAAGCTCCTGCAGCGTCTTCCATCTGTTGATCTCAAGGTAAAAGTAAAGTCTGTAGGTAGGGAAAGTACTGTATAGATGTGGAAGTCAGTTAGCTATAAAACTAGATAGATAATTTTCTCTTGGAAACAGGAAAGATTAAAGAAGCTAGTTTATGATTCAAGTCACATTGCTGACATGAAAAAATGAAGTCATTGCAAGCACAATCAGTATTTTGAAGGGGGCAGCAATTTTCAAACATCAAAAGCACTAACATTAAAGCAAGAAAAGAAATTGGGGGCCGAGGGAAGTCCTCCATAAAAAAGCTAGCTCACACTGATTCACGGTGCCACATTAGGCAGAAGTATAGCTCTCTGTGTGTTGTCCTAGTAGGAAATACCTGATGAATGCTAAAATATTAAGTGCTATGATTGTGCAAGCTGGCAGTACTAAAGAGCCCGAACTGCTCTATTGGATGATTACCTTTCCTCCCCCAATTCTTAAAGCAAAATGGATGGCAGTTTCAGATTGAATATATATTTTCCATCTGCTGAATAGTTGTTTTTGTTCGTGCTGTTTGAGGTTAACTGTGCACGTACTAATCAAACCCACTACTTCCTTTCTCGTAAAACCAAAACAAAGCTTCATATTACTTTCAGGTACAGCATCTAGGATCAAAGCTATATATACACACACTGACTCTGTGTGGGTTCAAACATTTCGAAGATTCAGTATCCTGAAAGGTGTTGCCTTTTTTCCAGCACTGAGAGTTCCAGTTTGCCTTAAAGTCTGAAGGCATCAGCCACCTTCAGCCCCTTCAGCATCTGTCTCAGCACAGGAATGCTCTCAATATTGGTCACCGTGGGCTTTCTCTGCGCAGCCACTGCCATTGCCGAAGGTGGGTAGATGAAGGAGGCAAGGTAGCTGAGGGAGTCTACATTTTCTTGGTTTCACATCTTTGCAGGAGATGGACTGGGTACAACAGGGAAAGGGAGATGGCATGGGACCCCTCCATAGGACAGTCTGGGAACAAGGTCTCGGGGCACCGCGAGGTATCTGGAAAATCAGACACAGACTTTAGAGCAGTAGCATCTGTAGAGATGCTGGGCAGGATTCCCAGTAACTCAAGAAGGAAGAAACATGTTGACAAACCAGGCCCTGTGAGTGAAGTTGTTGGCAGCTGATAATGTGGATATAGAGGTTTGGGTGGATGGAGAAATGCTACTCCTCTTTGTCCCAAATTCTTGCACTGCAGAACTGAAGAAGATAAGCCCTGCCCCAAAATGGACTGATATAAAATGAAATTGAACAAATAATACTGAGTCTTCACAGCTTATTAAAGCAAAAGTCAGTGCCTTCCCATTGTGTAGCAGGATAGAATACAGAAGTTGTAAAAAGCAGCCAGTGAGGATGTACATGGTACACTAGTTTCCTTTAAGATTTGTAAAGATTTTTTGCAGTATGTTTATCAGGCTTTGCTGTATGTTGCTATACTGTGGCTTGGGGTATATACTATTGCTGTACCATAGTTTGTGAATAGCTGGTTAAAAATGAGGAGCAACAAGATCAGAAACAAAAATATGCAAACAAGTTTTCCATTCAGTTTTATTGTTACCCTGATGGTTCTGTTGCATGTTCCATATAAGTTGTCAACTTGTTAGTTTCCAAATGTCAACATGCTTATTCCTACTAGTCAGAAATTGTGGTTTAAGTGCCTAATTTTAAATTTCAGCTTTACCATCTGAAGTCTTTTCTTTGCTTTCTTATGTGTATTAAAAAGTTTGTTTTGAGGGAAACTGAAGCATGCAGGACATTATTCCAGTAAGTGGGCGAAATTAACTACTATTTAAGCAACAAGTAATTGCTGAGATTTAGAATATCATTTATAGTAATCAAAGGACTTCTTGAGCTTTTTTAAATGCATTAAAGCAGTGCCTATGTGAATTGTGGTCTTGGAGTCCTTTTTTTGGAAGGATTTAGCAGCATTTCTAGGAATTACCCATGGATAATAGGGGATGGTAGGACTCCCTTCCTATTGTGCAGGCTTCAAGTAAATGACTACAGATCACTTCTTGACAGTTCGCTTACCATCATGCTCTTTACTTCCTTACAGTAATGGAAGTGACTCAGCCAGCAATGGTTCTGGCCAACAGGCAAGGAGTTGCTAGCTTGGTGTGTAAATACAAGCACATTGGGAATGCAAAGGAAATTAGAGTGACCCTGCTTAAACAGACAGGTGACAAGTTCACTGAAATTTGTGCTTCAACCTACACAACGGAGTTTAAAATGTTCAGTGTGGAAGAGGTCATTCAGTGCCACGTTAGCCCTAGCCGAAACAACGTGACCCTCACCCTCACTGGCCTGCAAGCTAATGACACTGGCCTCTACATCTGCAAGATGGAGCGGATGTACCCTCCACCCTATTTTATGAACAAGGGAAATGGGACTCATCTCTTTGTCATTGGTAAGTCAAGCAGCTTTACAGTACTTTGATATTCCCAGGTTAAGGGAGTTGCTGTTATGTCTGAAAGGTCTTCAAAGTTGTGTTTGTAAGAAGTGAGGCTGAACATTGACTCAAGCACTGAGAATCATGATTAGCTCTCATTCCTTTCAGATCTCCCTGCACACACCCAATGCAGGCATATTCATAGGCATGCAACATATTTAGCAATGTATGGATGTTTGTTTGACAGCATAAGTAATGCCACATAGTGTACATGTATGTCTAGGCAGTTAGATATGTAAGTGCAGAAAGAGAGGAGAGTAAGGTGTATGTTCTAAGATACAGCTTGTTTTCATTGAAGGTTGAGCGGGCAGGGACTCAGAGCTCAGTCCTGGTAGTATCCTGGGATAGTACATGCTAGAGAAAAGCAGGGTGGAGGCTGACTTAGTGACTCTAGAGGCTTTCTTACGAGGCTCATGTGTGACATAACTTGTGTGATATCATGTTTTAGATCCAGAACCTTGTCCAGACACTGCCATATATGTCTGGGTATTAGGAGCTACCGCGTCAGGATTTTTTCTTTACAGTATCATCATTTCAACCATTCTCGTGGGCAAAGCGGTAAGTCCCATCAACTCAGCTCCATTCTGCTAATAACACCCCTTTGTGTGCTGAGGACAAGGAGAAAGAAATGAGAACAGGGAAGAACACTGGGAACAAACGCACCGGGATGTTCCTTTTTGCTGGTGCAAAGCTGTTACACTAATGCAAAATAAGAGAACTTGCTGCACTGCCATTTAGACTTGCTTATGGCTCATTTGTGTTGCCAGAGTACCAGAAAGCAGTCAGCTTACATCAGCTGGACTGACCCTTGGCTTACGTTTGGATGCTTAGAACAGGCTGGAGTTCTGGATGCTTCTGGGATTACAGTCTTCACGTGTACTCTGATTTCACAACTGATTCATACAAAATCCCAGAATTTGATTTTTCCTTTTCTCACCATTCACCTCTGCGCAAAGCAAATTTAAAGAGGCTTCCCCTTGTGATGTGGGGGATTGTAACTTAGAGCATTTTTAACTTCACAGCTAGAAAAGTCTGCATAAAGAAAGGCATGTGACACGTAAGCCTGGGTTGCCTCTTTCCATGGGGGTCTGGAGTACTCACAGTCTGTTAGAAATAAATCTGATGCCAAAGCTTAAAACCAAACAGTATCCCTGTCCCATATTTTTCAATTTGCCCTTGTCCTTAGAGGCTAAATGAAGCTGTTCAGTGTGAACGCTCCTAGTTTTCAACCAACACTCAACTCTGCAGCAGGAGCACCTTCAAAGCGCTAAATGAATGTCAGGACTATTTTTTCCCAAAAGGCCCCTGTAACTCCTGATTCCTCCTCAAATGGTCTCAATGGATCTTCTACAAAGAGAAGTGACAGGGACAGGTGTCTAGAATACCTTCTACTCAGCAAAGGCAGAATATCCATCAGTTTTCTCTAAAATGTGCTGGTCAATTATTATTCTGTGATCACTTGTTTGTTTTATTGTCTTCCTGTATTTTATAGATAAAGAGAAGACGATGTCTCACTACTGGGGTCTATGTGAAAATGCCTTCTGAAAAGCTAGAGAAAAAAGTGATTCCATTCCACATCACTGTTAACTGAACAAGGAAAGAGACAGTCTGTTTTCTAGCTGGGATGGAGAGTCTGCTAATACACTTAAATTAAAGAAATAAAATTAATTGTCTTATTACAGAACTGTATGGGAAGGAGAGAGAATATTCTTTGTGACTTCTATGGCTTGTAGGAGAATAAATAGTTTATGCATTAATATTTCAAGGTTAACCCTCTCACATAAAAATGGCTACATTAGGCCATTGATTCTTTGAGTTGTATTGTACCAATATGTAGTCTATATATATATACGTATATATATGTATAGCATTAAGAGCTATTGCTATTGCAGCTGAGCATGTTACTGTCAAATTTCACCATGTCTACTGATCAACTGAAATCCAAACACTATTATGACAGAGGCTTGTGTGTCATTGCAAGGCTAATCCTATAGGTCTGGGGGCAGAGGCAGAAGAGCACACTAATGTACAAAGGAATGTTGACTTGTTTCCCTGCATTGCTATTTATTGGTCCCATTTCTGGCATTAGTGCTCTGCGCTTTCACAGAGGCATCACTGTAGGTTGGTACTGATGACACTGCTGCTCTAAAAGCCTGATCTCAGCTCCTTTCACTGGCATGGTGTCCCAGCAGTGCACTGCTGGAGTCAACGTTGATGATATATGAGCCAGTGCTGACAGCTTGGTTGGAGAGAAAGGCTGCCCAGCAGGAGCCCTCTTAGGCTGTTGCTGGGAGGATGTTCCAGCTCTGCTGGGGCCTGATGTTTTACAAATGCTAAATTAGCATCTATCCAAAAGGCAGAAGTATGTTGCTGTGTTTGAGTCTATTTTCCATGAAAATACTGACAGTGTATAATCTTGTTTATTAGTTATGTATCATTCAATAAAAACCTTGAAGCTTTGCCCAAATTCAAGTTCATTTCTTATTCACCATTCTCAGAAGAAACAGGAAGTGGCTACATGTTAGAAAGCAGCGATGACAAGATGAACCTTTCCCCTCTGACCCGTTGTTTTGCCCTTCTGAGGGAGCCTGTGTGCTCATGCCAACACCTCTTTTCTCAGCTCTTCTCCTCTGGAGGCCACCATTAAAATCTGTCAGCTCTTCTATTTGTCTAGCTAGAGCTGCTGTGATGTGGTTCGGAGACGCTACCAATCACCTTTTCACTTCCAGCAAAGTTACTTACTTGCAGAAGGTAGCTGTAACAATTTTGACAGTATCTCCTGTACATGTTTATACAAAAAGCTAGTCCTAGTTTCAAATCCTGTTTTCTTTGCACCTCTTTGACACTCTCACTCACTAAATGCTAGCTGACACACAAAGCTGCTGGAGCTTAAAACAGTTTTGTCATTCTCAGCTACTACCTACTACTTGGACTCTTTGCTATCAAAATTTCACCTTGCAACCCAGAAACTTGGCAGCATGTGTCTCTGTTTATTCACAGCTGTGAATCCATCTTCTTGGTTCCATAACTGGATCCCAAATCCCCACAGCCCTCTATGCCATGTTCCTGCAGGGGCAGCAGCTCCCAGAACACCAAATCTCATTGCTCTTCTGGTTCACTTTTCCCCTCTTACCCCTTCATCTGGCACCACCTTCAACTGTACAAATAAACATTCACATTCTCAATCTGCCAATGTTTGCAGGTGCCAAGTGCTCTCCTAGTGTTGACCTACAATTGTAGTACATTAAGTAAACGTAGCATCTGATGACATATCCTTTTTCTGAAGGCATTTCAGTATTCTGACATCAGCCTAGGATTTTCCCCCTAATTTTCCACTAACCTGGTGTTTTGGGGATATAAAATGGTCAAACATCACACATCCAACATCACTGCAAAATGACTGAATTTCTGCGTATTCAAGTGCAGCCTGCTCAGAGAAATGCGTTCCATGATTGGTAAAAGATTTGACCCACACATCCACTTGTACAAGCTGTAAAGTCTTCCAATAAATTTACCCTGGCAAAGCAAGAAAATTATCCAGGCCAACTTTTTTCCACCACAGCAGTAGAGAGTAGTAACTGATATCCCCTGAAACACGTCTGACTCCTAATCAGGAATCAACTGTTTCTTCTTTTTCTTTTCCTTCACAATTCCTATACACTGGGACCAAGGACATAGTTTCCTTAACCAATCTAAAAGCAACTCAAGTAAATTGTTTTCTATATTTATCCCTCCTGAGTGAAGAGATGCTTTGGACCTCTATCAACAACCTCATGACCTCTGTCCACAGCTGGCTGTGAATCTGAGTCCATAGAACCTGTGTATAGTCCAATTAATCTTCATTTCTGGCAGCTAAGTTGACCATGGTTAGGCCTTCTGCATCCACCCGGACTAATCCCTCTTAGTATACTACTAGCTTTTCCTTGAGTCATCCAGCCTGTAATGATCAGTGAAGAATTCTGCCCTAAATAAGCTGCAGGTTGCTAAATTACCTGAATAGTGAGGTTATGGGGGAGCAGAGCAGACAATCTTCGTGCATATGGCAATATCAATATTTTGTGTTTGCTCCTGCATTTAAATAATTCCTGGTATGATGTTTAATAATTATACTATTGGAAATTACTTTGCCCAAATTCTCTGGCTGGTCTGAACTTCTCTTCATCCTCTGTAGCTACTTTTTCCAACCTTCTCTTGTTTCTGCAGTGCTTAATTTTCTCTGGTTTTCCTTACCACTCTAGCCTTCCCTGAGCTAAATGTTATGTAAGTACACATGATCATTTTTGTTTTAAGCCAGGTTCCCCTTTTCAAGTTTCTGGCAGGGTAATAGGTGCACTCAAACCAGCAGAAGTAGCAGTGAAGACCAAAGTGGAATTTCAGTTCAGATTTTATTGACAACGATACTCTCGTAATTTATATCTGGCACTACAGAGATGAGTGGAGCCAAAGTGCCCGCAAAGATATTTATACCTATCTCCATATGGTCCATAGAGCAGCTAGCAGAGCCCAGACCTCAGGGAATTTCCATTCCCCTGATGCCCCGTGCTGCCCTCCAGGACCTTGAACTCTGTGCTTTTCTCTGATACTTGGATAGCTTCTTGCCACGATCAGCGCTCAAAAAAATTTGACATATGTAAGTCAGATATAGTTTTCTGTCAGATCACAGCAGTACCAATACGAAAGGTGCAAACTCTATGTCAGTGTGCATCCCAGAAAATGCAATACAGAGGAAATCCTGACTTTCTGGGAAGAATGTGAAAAGCAAAGGCGAAAGGATTTGATCTTAGAACTCTGCTCATTAGAACAGGGAGTTTAAAAACATAACTGAGCATCTTACCTGGACAGCCAAATAATGAGACCATACTGCTTGGAGAGGTTCAGGAAGAGTCTCTTCTAATGCCTCCTTCACCCAGCCAGGAGATGTGTTAGCCTGTTTGAGAAACAGAGATAGTGAGTTTCTGGCTGCATCTGAGTGGGCATTCACAGGTATACTTGTCTGCATCAAAGACAGTGGTATATGCATACACCACCCCCCACCCCCCAATATTCTACTTTCATTTTCATCCACTTTATCTGAACTGTTTTTCTCCTTACCATTTTAAATTATCAGAGTCCTAGCTGATACAGAAGAAAAACACGTGACAAAAGTCTCCCACGTGGCTACTCTATGAGTACCCAATGAGTAGTCCATTATTTTAGCATTAGATATTTTCCTGTGAAATATTCAGATGCCCCACTCTTTGGAGGAATATGTGAATCTGAACT
>NW_010291782.1:0-13183 GCF_000700745.2 Antrostomus carolinensis | reverse complement strand
GCTTTCCACAGATCTTTACCAAATGACAAAAAAATAATCAAAGACCCCTAGGCTACGCAAGAGCAGACTTTTGTTGACCTTTTCCTATCCTCCTAACCTCCTGACCTTTGCTCAAGATTCCCCTGGGCCTAATTTCTTGTTTTTCAATAACCAATATTTGCATTGTCCAGTTAACTCCTAACTGGTTGAATACAATTCCCGTCGGAGTACTGACTTAAAGCTTTGCAACTCCAAAAAGTATGAGTATGCGTGTAAGGGGCTGAGGTGAGCTTTGGAGGCATGGAAGGTAAGATACAACTGGCTTCTTCCTTTCACTAGACAAAAGCCATTGCTGGGGCATGAGCCCTGAAAAATAAACCAGAAAATGCATCAGTTTTTCCTGTGATGGGAACAGTCTCAACCATGACTAAAGATCTCTGCCTCTAGGAAAGGCATAAATAGGAATCAGATGACATAGCCAAGAGTTATATCATGAAATCCAAACCAAAGAAGGCTGGTATACAGCAGAGGGGTTTAAGCATTACTAAAACCAATTTATTCTTGACATTTGTAAACTGCATGCTTGCTCGAACACATACATGGTACTTTGAGCTAACCTCTACCACAGCTGGGCTGCGGGGCCTCTGCAGTCCCTGGGAGGGTAACATAAATCTTGAATGTAGGCTTATGGCTGGGAGAGAGGTGTGGCGAAGAGGTGAAATTCAGAAAATTTCTGAGCTGCAGAGAATGAGGAAAGAATTACAAATACACAGCACCATACTCTCCTGATCCTGCAGATTCCAAAACAACACTTGGGCATAATTATTCCTGTACTCCTACACACAGACATTCAGCACTTACGTGACTTTGTTATAATTTTGTGTGAATATTTTTTGTGACTGATAAAAGAACAGTCTTATTTAAGGGTACTTATTTAAGGGTATATCAAAGAGGAATGGTGAGGAACTGTGGTGTGCTTGAGTAAATAACAGTTATTGATAAAAGATGTTAGTAACTATGGGAAGGGGGGTTGTAAAAATTGTCCCTGAAGTCAGTTTAAAAATTTTTGGTGCTTACTAGAAGGACAGAGTAAGGAAGAGTTCAGGTAAAGGACAAAACTTCATTAGGAATCATTACTAATTACTGCTGATGTGACACAGCAGATGATTCCATGAAGGAGGAGATTATTAACTACTCAAATTTTCACTGTTCTTTCCTTTTTTAACATTTAAAATGGTGATTTGTTTCTGTTTCCATAGTCAGCTGTCTTAACCACAGTCATGGTTTTATATCTTTAATGAACGTTTTTTAGTGTTTATGAAGTTCCAGTTGAACAAAAAGTTCTCAGTTTCTTCACTGATGGTTTTTCTTCTCTATTCTCTTCTGGCTGTTGTTTTGAAAAAGTAGTACTTAAAAATGTTCAGTTTGATCTGCTTCACTTGCTGCTCTGGGGTGGGACATTTCTACACAACAACACTGTTCTGTTCAAACATCCACATGATACAAATGAGGTCCCAAACTTTTCAAGTTACTTTTGTTCACAGGAGCAGCAACAGGCAAGCTTCCTGCAGCAGAAATGGTAACAGAGAGGTATTTTTCAATATATTACAAATCAAAAATAAAACGATGCAGTCAAAATTAGGATTAAAGAATCTGGAGGAATTCCCTTATAGCACAATATTTATAGGCATGCAATTTTCTTGCAGACGTGCTATGTCGTACTTCTTTATTCACCAGCAGAATTGATACTAAGAAAGCAAATCTTACTTATTAGCTGTAATACAGCCAGTTCAGTAACTAATGAAATACTGACTGTTCAAAATGAAAAATAATGTACTGATGGCTCTTTGCTTTCATTACAAACTCTTTACACATAGGGCAGCCATTAGAGTAATCTTTTGTATCACTGACAGTAACTGTGCAGCTGCAGTTGTCCAGAGTTGTCCTGCCAGAGAGCAGGAAAATCATGTCACAACCCTGAGAAGCCATATATCAGACAACCTGACAGCTATGACCTTGACTAAAAAAATCCATTTTGAGATATGTTTCTTTCATCATTGGACTGCTTCTGGATTAGTTAGGGTTTTTTCCCAACAAAAAGTAAGACCTTGTTTTTAAGGAAAATGGAATTTCTCACAAAATTACAGGATTGCAATAGGTGTGACTTTAAGAAGACCATCTCCTGTAACAGGATATGGGTTACAACTGGGAGAGCTTGAAACACGGGGTAACATCAGGTTGGACTATGCTGTGTCATGAGTGGGGTTTATCAACATTTATGCTCAGCCCTGTGATGCAGCAGCTTGTACTGAAAGCTGGAACAAGCAGCAGGATGCTTATTTCTTCCCAGCTAGGACTAATGCCTGGGATATGGGTTTTCTGTGGGAAATTAACTTTAATGTCTGGGCCAAGAGCTCTGAAAGAAAGGATCGCCATTTACATGAGAAATACAGGATTACTGTTTTTACATCAATAAAAATATCTACACTGAGTAAATACTCTGTGTTTCTTTCAAACTAGAAACTGAATAGCCAGACCCCAATGACTCCTAGTGTTCAGTACACACAGGCAATAAATGAATCCTGCTCTACATGAGATGGGTTATTGTTAATTTACTACACCTTAGTCCTGCTTTTAGACCTTCTGCTTGGGGATTTGTGGCTTCCTTGAACTAGTGGTGAACAGGGTCAGCAGAAGTAGTGCTTACTTTTGTGCAAACCAGAAAGTCTCCCTACAGAGTGTGAGGGGATTAGTATGTACTAACTGCCACAGTACTTAGTGCTGGGCACTTGCATCGTCATAAACTGTAAGAAATATCTTAACCTCCTTCCTCCCTGTGAAAATTCTCATTGAAAGCTGGTCTCTGTTGGCCTTCAGCCACACTGTGAAGACCTCTCTTAATGTGCTGGCATGTGGGGAAAGCTGAGGTGTTTGAAGTTCTGTAGAAACTCTGATAAGGCTTCTTTTCTTCTTGTATGTTTTCAGAATGGCCCTTCTTACCTGCTAGACACAGTTCTAGTTCCTGCTGTTGTCATCTTTTTCTTTATTTGAACACAAACAAATACAAATAGGTGATTAAAAATAGGCATTCTCTTCGCCTGCGCTAGAAACAGTGTTAGGCGGTACTATGGAAACACAAAACCTGCTCTAATTGATTTGCATCATACAGATTAAAAATTCAGATGCAATGAGTTGGATGAAAATTGTAGAAATACTTGAGAAACAAGAACCAAAAATAATTCGTATTTGAAACTGTCACAAAACGTGGTATGTTAGCAGTACTTAATCAAGATCAGAAAGCAAAACAGTTCGTTTCTCTGTAAGTTATCAAATCCTTCTGGTAAGTGACACTCTGGAAACATTCAATAGCTTCATAACTGGCTGACTTACTGTTTTACATGCAGGAAAGATGGCTAGAACAGCAGTAATCAGCAGAATAACTTGGTTTCATAGTTGAGCTTTGGTGAAGTGTTACATCGTGTGGGTAGCATTTATAAGAGCTCTCTCACTTTTAATTCTGTAGCAAAGATGACTGTCTGCTTCACAAATTAATAATATTTTCCTTTCTCTTATAATGCCAAACTAATTGATTATATCATATTTTATTTTATGACTATTTGTCTAGTCTTCTTTTTATAGTACTCTCATTAAGATGGAACATCTTTTAAGCTCTTTTCTCTCTTCGACTCTCATCAATAACATAATGTCATTATAATAATTTTACCAATAGGTTCCAAACTCCTGTTACTCCCCCTCCCATATGTAAGCCACAGGTGCATATCCGGTGTAAAAATTCTTCACATTAACATCATAATTTATACTGTAATTGTCAGATTAACTTCTATTATTCTTCCTCATGTTTTTACTTCATATTTTATGATTAAGAAAGACCAGGCTTTGATTTACTTTTATTAAATGCAGCAATTGCTCTGCTATCACTGATCAGAAGGAAGTTATGATTTTTTCATGGAATTGGCCAAAGTCACTTCACTCTCAGGTTCCAGATGCCTCAGTCTGAAATACACCTTAAGTGGTTCCTGGAGTAGAGTAGCCATGATGCTAAGTGTGGACATGTGTTTCCTTTCTGCTCTTTTGATTTTCAATGCTGGATGTTCCAGAGGACCAGACTGCTAGTGTCTCACCCAACGTATATGTGATATAGTTCGGAGGGGATGCAGGCTGTGTCTTATTCAGTAGGTGGATAACATGCAGAGGAGGGTAACAACCTGCATGACACCTGAATGAAAGTCAGGCTGTAACAGGAACAGTCTGGAGGAAGTGAGAGGAAGTCAGCCTGTCTACACATAGCACGAATGTAATCTCTAAATGAGGTGCATTTTTAAATTATTATCCCTCTAAAAGTCACTTTAGATGTGGCAACATGGATGGTTTTGGTCTTACTTTCCAACACACAGAACAGGAAACACACATGCACCTAGGTCTACTCTATATAAATGAAATATTTGAATTGAATACCCTCTTCCACTGATAAACTGCTCACATTAAACATTTTGTCTATACCTATTTTGGCAAATTTTTGTGTATAGAAAAATTCTGAAAAAAAAAAAGGAAATATGTTGGTATTTCAAAATGAAATACTTTGACTTCTTTAAAATAGCATTTAACTTTAAAAATTACTTTAACTATATTGAATTTATAACAAAAAAAATTTTGCCAAACATACAATAATTTTTTTCTCAACTTCCTGGTTTGTGAAAATTTTAGATTGTTTTCACATTGGACACTGAATTCAGAACTAGTTATTCTCATAAGTCTAGTCTCTGCAAAAGAACAGAAATTCTGCATGAGTGTCAAATCTGTGAAGAAAAAAGATAATGAAGCTTTAATAACACAAAATCCAGGTGAAGCCAAATGTAGCAGAAACTATTTGATTGATCTTCCTTTCTACCTTAGAAGAAAACCAGAAACATTTTTTGTTAATTATGACATGAGTGGGTAATGAAGGTACAATTATTTTTCAAAAACTAGTCAACCTTTTTTTTTTCTGATTATAATTATTTTTATGCTATAGGTAGTTATGTGATTCCAAGTTCAATGCATTATTATGACGAATAGAACTTTAGATAATGCCGGTTTGACTCAATTGGATCTTTCCAACTTGCTTTTAACTTAATCTTTTCTTTACTGTATGAATTTAATTGTCCTGGCCAGTATATGGATTAAAAGCACTGACACTCCTAGCTAACTACTCCAACTAAAAAGCTCATCCTTGTGGCTTTAAGCTCATGAATAAATCTCAAAATCTTACTCATCATATAGGAAGAACAGGGTAAAGTTTAGTGAAACGTTTAAGTGTTGCAGAAAGCTGTCCCTGCAACAGAACTGGAAGAGCAGAAGCTGGAAATAGCTTGTTGTATGTGAAGCAGGTAGTGTGGGAAAGTAGAATTAGGATTTAAATCTATTAAACATATATAACAAAATACAGTAATATAGAAATATGCATATAAAATCTGCATAGCTCTATATTGAGCATGCCTGAAGGCTTCCCATGATTCCTATATTTTATTATAATAAAAACTCTTTTAAAAAATCTTATTTCTGAATCACTTATTCAGAAATACATTGCCTTGACTCTGTCGTTAAACAAAACCCATAAATCATCTGAAAAATGAAGTGTTGCCAGTTTCTGTCTAGTTGCTAGAAAATATTTCCATGTTTTGCTGAAATGCTGTTTTCAGTTCTTTCATCATGAAACTGATGCTCTGATGATACGTGATCACTAGAGATATCATGGCATCTTTGTAATTGTAAAGTGTTTAAAGAGAATAGCCCAGCAAAATCTCAAATCAAGACATTTTACAAGTCATGCAGAGTTCTCTTCAGTTCCTGCCCTAATTTGTTCACTTGGGTATGCATGAGTACCTGGCTGCCACTTTCCAGTGGTGGGTGAGTTGGTCCTATTAGTCACCTTCACATAATTAGAATTGGCCTGAAAGTTCATACAGAGAACACTCCTTTGTTTAAAAAACTGTGCGTGTGCACACACTTGCATGCAGCAATTAAACCATTTTTGACAAAACTTTCCTTCGGTAAAAGTTAGACTTTCTGTTCAGTGCTGGAGACAGGAACGAGAAGAGCCACCTGCCTGAAGGAAGTGAGAGACACAGATTGCTGCTGCCTGATCCGCCATCAAAGGCAGGAATATGCCTAGACCACTGACTATCCCTAGCACAGTGCTCACTCCCTCTGCACCTCAGTGGAAAACTTTAAAGGCTGGCAGGTCTTCCTTATTTTTTCTGAAAACCCGTGAAAGGTCGCAGTTTTGCACTGATACGGATGGGGAGTTTTGCACTGATACCGACTGGGAATTCTCACCTTGAAACTTTTCAAGTCTAATAGGAATTTATTTGAGGTTTTTTATTTGGTTTTATTTGTTTGTTGTATTAAAGTTCTTTGAGATTGCTAAAGAGGGTATGCTATTGACAACACCATCCTGTTACAGCATGGATCAGCAGCAGATTTAGTGATGAGTACTGTGAATCTGTCTTGAAACAGAACTAGGCATCACAGTTTTCAACAATCTTGAGACAATTAAACATTCTTTACTCAGTAGATTTTTATGAGAGAAGAAACTGACTGTATAAGGTTCAAAACCAATAAGCATCATTCTTTCCTATGCAAGAAAGATCTCTGATCTGAAAAACTCATATGTTACTCATATCAGCCATTTGTTGCTACCTACCAAGGAATAGTCTTTTGAATCCATTTCCAGCTGGAGTTTTCTCTATGCTGGTAATACTGTGTTTAATTTTTCTTTTCCCTTTCCAAGTCACACACATACTCCAGTCATGCATCTTATTTGTACTGTTTGTAGGTATTTAAGCATGAGATATCATAGCTCATCTTTTTGAAACTGGCAAACTCTGTAGAAGGTTGTGCCCTTGGCTCTGAGCCCTGCTGCAGCTAACTCACTCTGGTACAGAGATTTCCAACAGCAAGAACAGGCTGTATATATGTATTCATTGTCACCAAAGCAGTCTGCACAATGCACATGTACAGAGACCTTTTAATTTAAAAAAAGATTGTCTCCTACACTTTTTAAATTCAGGCAATTTAGGCTTGTTTAATGGGTCTTAAGTTTGCCCCTGTAGGTTCCTTCATTTTCCCCATGTTTTTTTTTAAAATCTGTAAGTTTATGCCTTTGTGAGTAGTGTGAGCCTTACAGGCTGCTGTACGGTCACATTTCTGAGAGAATTCACAGATAGCTGCTGCTGCAAAATGAATCTCTAACATTTTTTTTCATGATGAGTTTCTATTTCTTCCTTCCACAGACACAAAATAAGACAATCACTGTTAACCCACTGGCTGTGGGAATACCAAAAGATACTCAGTTCTGTGGTAGGACAACACAGCAGCAGTAACTCTTTAATCTATTCTATATGTGGTAATATTATTTGCAATAATAAAGATTACAATATGAGTACTAATAAAATAGTACCTGCTTTACAGTATCTGCAGGCATGATTCAAGACCAGGCAGAGCAGGCAGAAAAAAAGGTAGGAATGATGCTAAAAGGCACTGCAGCAGCTAAAGAGATGGTAATTTCCACCTCTGAATTCCAAGGTGGTGAAGGAGAAAGCCCTTCCCCTTTGGTGTTTCTGTTGGAAAGGGTGAGTCAGGATGAGAACTAAAACTTAAACAGACACATCACAGAGAATGTGAGAATGCCACAATTCAAGTTGCCTGGAACAAAGGCATGGAAAATCATGGGATGGCTGAGGTGAAAAGGCATTTCAGGAGACTGTCTAGTCCAACCTCATTGCTCCAAGCAGGGTCAGCTGCTGTGCTAGTGTTTCACTCATATAAAAAAAGGTTTTTTTATATTTAAATGGAATTTCTTATATTGCTTCTTCTCCCGCCACTGGGCACCACTAAGAAAAGTCTGGCTCTGTCCTCTTTACAACCCCTATCAGGTATTTATACACTCTAATGAGACTCTCCCTGAGCACTCCCTTCTCGAGGCTAAACAGTCCCAGTATCTGTGAAATCAGGAAAGGCCCTTGCTTGACTTGGATGTGTAACTAACCAGTTAAACTGTTAGGAGACAAGACACTACTCACTTTAAGCACACAGTCTGCAGGCTGCTCACAGAGTTCTCTGACAATTTTTTTTCAAGGCTGCTTGCTTCCTTTGTCTGTACTGAGCACATCTGACTGCTCCCACCACCGGTACTCTTGCAGGAGACGCTGGTACATGGATGAACTGCCTGCTCTGCAATGGAAACAGCAGGTCAGTCAGAGAACCTGCAGTTGTTCACCTACACAATCAGCTCAAAGTAGCATCTTTTTCCTATAAAGCAATAAACCCACCCAAAAGGCATGACAATGGTATGAGTGTCAAACAATATGCAGAATATTGCACTGCTTAGGCTTTGATGTTATTTATCAAACCAAATTGCAATTTGCTATCACAGCCAGCAACAAGAGCCTAAGAACATAACTGAGCCCATACCAGATCAGATAAATGATGCACTCCACCCACTGTCCACTTTCCAACAGTGACCAAGAACAGATGTCAAGGAAGAATATAAAATTAAGGGAAGTATGCTATGAAACCTTCCTAAAATACTGTCCCAGCCCTCCCTCACCAGCAGCTCAGGAACTTCAAAGGGTGGTGTCTCTGTATTTAACAACCCTGAGGGATTCCTCTTCCATGGATTTATCTTGTCACTTTTGAAACCTGGACTTTGAGTCCAGGTCAACAAGGATGATCAGCTGTTCTGTATTACAGAAGAAATGGAAGAACCTGAAAAAACTCAAAACTTGAAAACAGCAGAAAAACCTAGACAGACAAAACGTGATATCTGAGGTAGTTTTCAAAGCTTGGAAACAATTAGATGTTTCTTTTCTTAGCGGAAAAATAGTTATGTTTCCATATCAACTAGAACCATTTGTAGCTGTATTACATAAAGAAATTAAAAAATCACCACTCACTCCTCTGTAAACCACTAACACTAATCACCTAGTTACAAAAACGTAACTAGAAGGAAAGATGCAAATGGCCAAATTAATTTTTTCCCCTTCAACTATTTTTTTTTTCTTCAAGCAAAAGAGGCATCAAAACAGTCCATCACGCACGCACACATTACAGAGGCCTCAATGATGTCACTAGAAAACACAGCGTAACCACAGCAACTCAATGAGAAGTAAAGTGGCGTGACTGGCTTATTTATTTTGTTACAGCTTTTTTCTTACCTAGCACAGAAGGAAAGAAACCAACAGTCTGCAGAGCTAAATGCCTAGATCATTATAACATGAATCAAAGACTTTGTAACTGAAGAATCATACTGTTGATTGCATGTGCAGTAAGGCCCCTAGCATAAGAAGTAATACATTTGTATGCTCCCTATCATACTGTGAACAACAACAAAACAAACAGTGCTTAAAAATTCCTGGGCCGCACCAGGAACCCTATGACTTCAAGCATCCCCTAACATCAGGCAGAGAGATAAGTCTTAAAAAAGATCTGGGATAACCAATGTGAATATAAACACATCCAACAGCGCCTTTGAAGAGGTACACAGCAGCACCTGAAGGGCCACTTTTGTCAAAGGGAGGATAGTTCAGCTAACAAAAACAAGCATCAGCTGTGATGCCGATCTCTGTGGTATGTACTGAACACAACTTCATTGCTACCAGCTTCCCAATGGCCAGACCTCGCCTCTGCTGCTGACTCGGGACAGCAGACAGACAAGGGATAAAGAATTCTAGCAACCCAACAGGGCAAGCAGCAAGAAGAGTTGATTTTGAATTAGAGACAGGACATATGCATCTGTCAAGCTACTCATTCTGTTGTTTCAAGTGGTCACTTGAAACAACAGAATGAGTAACTGATATATAAACAGATCTAAAGAGAGAAAACAGATTTATCACACCATATTTTCCAGGGCTACCTGATGAGACATAGCTGCATTCCTGGCCTGGCAGCAAACCAAGGCAGCTCCCAGCCAGAAGGGGATTCCTGAGGAATTCTGAAGTTAAGCTTGGGAAGAGTGCTAAGATTAGCCCCAGACACTAATGTAATGTTAATGTTTAGCAGCAGTATCAACACAGTGAGAACAGAGAAACAACAACTTTCACCTTTTCTGATAGTCATCTAAACAACTCATGAGAGTGAAAACATAAGGGCTGGCTGTACCAGATGAGAACAAAGAAATCATAGGTCAAGTATCTTGCCTCCCAGGTAGGTACCCAATAGTGGGTGCTTAGTGAGGAATGTAACAACAGGAAAGCATTGTCCTGAAAGACTCTCATAACCTACAAGAAGTTGCAGGTTGAGGACTTTTATTGGGTTGATATCTTTGTAACACAGTTGACTAAGATGAGGACACAGAAAATCCAGAATTCTGTAGATCTATACAAACAATATGGACACCTCTATTTCCCCAGCTTTACTACACTGCAGCAGGCTCCAGCAGGCTGCTTGACTTCTCCTCTGGATATGGGTGTGTTGTGCTGTGGCTCAGTCAGAATTGCATGAGGCTACAGACCCAAAACTGAAGAAGCACTTTGGCTAGGACAACAGAAGTCCCCCTGAGCAAACATTCACTTTTAATGACCAGCAACCACAGAGCTGAGATCAAAGAGACCAAGTGTGAAAAGCGTGTTCTTTAAAGCTTGCCAGCAGCCAGTCATGGCAAGCAGGGAGCTGCACATTCCTATACAATGTATATATCTGCCTGGGCCAACTTAATAGTAGCTGGGAGCAGCTTAGACTGAGCAGAGCTTAGTGAGGTTTTATTCTGAGAACAAGGGTATATTAGCTACTGTAAAGTCTGCCTGACTGTCAACTAGATACTTCCCGCATTCAGACTCGCTCTGGGATCCAGTAATGAGACAGTCTGAATACATTCACCCTGAACCGTATAGAGTGTGCACTAGAGACTCAGAAGGACACCTAAGCAAGATGGGAGCTGGGCAGCTGCAGTTAGTTGCTTTTGCTGCGAGTGCTGTGTCTTGGCCCTGTTAACTTTCGTAAATTGCATGCACTGCAGATTCTTCTGGTTGGGCTCTCGGGGTGAAGTCCCTGATGATCAAGCTGATTTGACGTGGCAATTTGTGGCTGTGGAGGGCCCTCAAAACGAGGAAGAATGTCATATATGTGAAGTCCACATTCAGCAATTAAGAAGTTGTGCAACCTATTCTTACAAAGTAGCTGTGCCTGTTTTGCAAGAGCACAGAGGTGCATGGAGGCTGGGAACTTCAGTGAGGAAATCTGGAGTCTTTACTTGACAAAGACCAATGCACTTGAATGTCCTATGCTGATCTATAATGCGATCAATGTGGATAAAGCGATGTTTCAGAGTAGTCATTTCAATCACTTATGTTCTCTAGAGAATACAGATATCTGATTTCTACTTTTTGCTCATAGTCATTCTAATTTTTACTGCAAACTCTTCTTTGTGTGGTGACAGCATCCAAGCTGGCTGCAAGAGAGATGCCTAGACCCCTCCCTTACAGTGAGCTCCTGAAGAACACCAAAGGCTTTTAAGCTATGCTTCAGTGGATTAAAAGTAGTCTCTGACAAATAGCAAATACATGAGAAGGGTCTATAGACAACGCCCACCTTGTCTCCTGCAATCTTGCAGGCAGGTATTTGCTCCCAGGCTTAATGTTGATTAACTCAGTGACTTTCTGAGTGGTAGCAAACTGCTGAGCTCTGTCTGCCCTCTGGGGAGTCCTTTCATCCTCCCTGGAGGTATGGCTGTCCTCCTTTGCTCTTCACCGTAGTGTCTCCAGGTCTGCGAGAGCCACATACTTGCAGTTCCTTGCTGTGATTTCCTGGTCTTTCTCATCCAACCATCCCTTCAACCATCCCTCAGCCACAGCATATTCAGATGCTCACACAGGAATGAAAGAACCTTTGCACCCTGCAGGAGTTTCCAGCCAAGCCACCCTTCCTGAAGGATGGCAGTCCAAAAGCTGATCAGAGGCACCATCCACTGCAACAGCTTACACAGGGGCTGAGTCATCCCTCCACAGAGGCAGGGCAGACCCCTGCCAGGACTGCCCTGTGCCCCAGAGTGTAAATGCTCTGCTTGTGCTACAGACTCTGGGTCTGCTGAGCACATCAGAGAAGATGATGATGTCTTTGATCACTGAAGCTGCTGTTTGGCTTCAGGGAACTATTTCTGGCCAGGATCCAGAACTCGGGGTTGCTGTGACAGAACTCATTTTGCTCTGAATTTCTTTTGTATCCTGGACTTTGTATCAATGCCAGGATAAGGTATTAGCATGATCCTCTTCCACATTCTCTTGAGGATGTGATGAGATGTGTGCCCTCCTGTGAGAATTTTGTCCTCTTCCAATTTAACACATGCAGGACAGTACCACATAGTTCCTTTAACATGTTCTGCATGACACGTTTCCAGACCCTGTATGGCCACATGAGTCATGCTGATCATGATTAAGTGTATATTTTTTCTTATTAATTAACTGCTCTGATTTCAACAGGTTCATCAATATAACCAGATTCAGTAAATTCTTACTGATGGTGTAGTAAGGGAGGGACCTTCCAACCTGAAGCCTCTCTGCTCTGGGTATGGGTAATCACAATTTTACTAACAAGCCAACCTGGGCTTTGGCTGGAACTAGCAACCCTCACCTGCTCCTCTGAAGAGGGGCTGCTAACAACCAGAACAAAATGCAGTGCCACACAGAAGTGACTGCTATTCAAACTCCCCTGCCTCTCTGTCTTTCCCAGCCTGCTGGAGAGATCATTTTTACAGCTTGTTCTTTCTCATCAGATTATCAAGTACAGACGAACAACGTTCAAAAGCCTACACAGAAGACCAAACCTCCCACTGTCAGCTATGACGCTTTCAAAACCTCCTGAGCCCCTAAGAAACCTGCTCTGTCCCTCCCTCCAAGTGTGGGCACTGGAGATGGAAACATTGCGCTGGTCTCTGCTGTGCAGGTTTCAGAATTTCTTTCTGATGAAAAAAACACCTTTTAAACACGAAGCCACGTGTATGTGGGGAGACTCACGGGAGATCCTAGGGAACCACAGCGGGCAGCCAGGCCTCCGCAAGGCTCAGCAGCCGGGGAGCGACACCGGGCGCCTCGGCGTGACGCTGGCAGGGCCGCGCTGCAGGCCACGGCCTGCGCTGGGCTGAGCTCCGGGTGCACGAGACCACAGCCTGGCCCCTAAGAGTAGCTCCCCAAAAACACGCTGCCCGGCGCTC
>NW_010291781.1:1381-8326 GCF_000700745.2 Antrostomus carolinensis | reverse complement strand
CTGTTGAGATGAAAACTTTTCTCAAACTCTGTTTCTATCAGTGGAAACCACTGGATACAATGTTGTGTTTCTGTCAAAAGACCAAAATTGTGGCATTGCTTTTAGCCTCGAAATATGTCTAGAAATATGAAAGCAACACTGGTCTCTTTATCTTGACATTTCCCTTTTCTTGTATCAAAGGGTTAAGGTTGAATATCTGGATGTTATTTGAACATGTAGTTAGATTACATAGTGTCCATATAGAGAGGGGCATCTGTAGATACAGATACTTAAATATATGATGTATTTTTTGGAAGGGGGGGAAGAATGAGTATGAAGACCTTTTACTTTCATTTTTCAATCATAAGAAAACCGTAAATCTGTATTTTAATCCTATTGGGTCTGGAAAGTGTCAGTTTGACTAGAATGCTTAACTCTGATGTGTGTATTTCTGTCCTGAAGTTCAAGACCCTAGGAACACTGCAGGTCTGAGCTCTGAATCAGCTCCTTGTACAACAGAAGTCTTAACAGCACAAATAGCTATTAAAGACTGAGAGAGGAGTAGGAAAAAAAACCCCAACCCTCTAAGAATCAAGCAGTGGACAACCTTCAACAGGCCATAAATAGTATCTCAATATTCATCTTATTGAAATTTCTGGGTTTTCTCATGTCTTCATGTGGTGGTTTTAGCCTGGCCAGCAGCCAAACACCACACAGTCACTTCTTCACCTTCCCCCAATGGGCTGGGGGAGAGAATCAGAAGGGTAAAAGTGAGAAAATTCAGGGTTGAGATAAAAATAATTTAATACATGAAATAAAATAATAATTAAAATAATAATAACAGTAAGAATGGAATATAGAAATGAGTGATGCAGAGTGCAATTGCTCACTGCTGACAGACTGATGCCCAGCCTTTTCCTGGATAACAATCCAGGAAAAAAAAGAGAGATAATCTCAAAACCAAAACCACAATCCCCGAAGAGCGAGAGAGTCTGAGCAATCCCCCAGATCTGGCCAACCCTCATTAATATAATGAACATGACATTGTATGATATGGACTATCCCACTGGCTTATCCAAGTGCCAATCTAGATCTGTTAATTTTACTGTGCTCCCCCTGAGTTTGTTCTGCACCAGCAGACCAGCAAAACATGGGAAGTTGGAATGTCCTTGATTTTCTCAGTAACAACTAAAAACATCAGTGTATTATCAACATTCCCCTCATAACAAATCCCACACTGAAACCAAAACACAGCGCTGTTCTAGCTACTGAGAAGAAAATTAGCTCTGTCCCAAACAAAACCACAACACTTCAGTTTCCCCCCTTTGCTCCCTCTTCCACATCATGCTTTTCTCCTGTTTACTTGCTTTTTTTGCCCTTGCATGTCATTTTATGAACACTGAAGTCAGTGTAAGCCCTCACACTGGCTGAGACGCACTTGGACCTCCCTGTGCAGGCTGCACATCTGCACCTCATTCCTCCCAGAGACCCTGCCCTTCCTGGGTGCTGTTGGAGCAGACCTATCCCATGTGCCTTCTCTTGACCCTGCCACACGTTACACACAGGATTTGGGTTTTGAGTGGATCTCAACTGTTTTTCATAGCATGAAAAGAATGCCTTAAGCAACAACCTGGTTTCAGTAACTAATCCTCTGAAGAGGACACGCAGCAGCTGCTCTCATACATCCCACTTTCCCAGGCCTTAGGAAAAAAATTGCCCTCCTTCAAAATCCAGGTGCCTTGGCAGCCCCGCAAAACACAGCAGCTGGTGAGCGTGGCCACACGAACAACATGTTGAAGAGCTTTCAGCACGTGCAGAGCTTTTCTCTCTGAAACTAAATTTGTCCTGCAGTGACTTTGGCTAGTCCACTGCTAAAGCCTCTCCATCTTCGTGAGGCAATCCCAGCTCTCCTTAGCCAAACACAATGTTCCTGATTGTCCTGGTTTCGCTAGGACAGAGCTCATTTTCTTCTCAGTAGCTAGAGCAGCGCTGTGTTTTGGTTTCAGTGTGGGATTTGTTCTGAGAAGAATGTTGATAACACACCAATGTTTTCAATTGTTGCTGGAAGCAACAATTCCAACTTCCCTGTGTTTTTCCAGTCTGTGAGTGCAAAGGTCTGGGAGGGGGAATATTTTAGCAAACCCAAACTGGCATCTGGATATGCCAATGGGATATTCCATATTATATAATGTCATGTTGAGCACATTAATGAGGGTGGACTGGAATGCTCTATCTCTGGCTCTCTCTCTTCTAGGATTGCAGTTTTGGTTTTGGGATTGTTGCTTCTTGGAGAGCATTATCCGAGAATGAGCTTGGCTTGGTCAGCGAGTGGTGAGCAATTGCACTGTGTATCACTCATTTGCATATTCTATTACTATTATTATTACCATTATTATTGTCATTCTTATTTTTTAAGTTTTATTTTATTTAAATTATTAAATGGTTCTTATCTCAACCTATGAGCCTCCTTGCCCTTACCCCTCCATTTCTCTCCCCTATTCCCAAGGCAGGCAGAGAGTGAGCCAGTGCCTGTTTGGTGTTTGGCCAAGTTAAACTGCCACACTGATACCTTGTCCTATCCAAGAAGACACAAAGAATAATTAATGGCCCTTCTACAGAGAAAGAGCAGCTTTCTTATGAATGTAAAGCTTTTACCATATGCCTCTTCAGTCTTCTGTTTTCTAAACTGAAGCACCTCTGTGCAATTCTTGCACAGATCATTGTTCTTGAGGACACTAAATCAGCACAGCACCTTGATACCTCCCTGCAGTTTCACAAAATGCTCCTCACTAATCTTCAGTTCTGTAATAAATGCAATAGGTGGTCTTTGGAATCAAGTATTTCTCCTTGTCTTTGTTCCATGCTGTGAGAGTTTCACTGGGCTAGCCCTTCCGCCACATGGGTATCGTGCATCAGGCTTCATTTGGATCTGCAGGTAACTGCGCATTGTCTGGATCATCATAAATCACAGAATGGTTTGGGTTGGAAGGGACCTTAAAGATCATCCAGTTCCAACCCCCCATCTAGTTTCTACCCCCTGAGAAATCAGTTCTCACACAGTCAGTTCCCTCAAAAGCTGGATACCTTTATCCATGGCAGTCCATTTGCCTACCCCTGGTTGCAACACAATATCATCTTTGACAGGGTACCTTTCCCTCACGGCTGTCAGAAGATGTCTCTGAGGGTTTGTGGTTTCTTTCCAATCACTTTATCAATTCCACTTTTCCAAGAGATCCCAGTTGCCTGGTTTCCCTGCCCTCCATTTCCAGGCTACTGGCTCCATTATCCCAGCATTGGAGCAACCAAGTAATAATCCTCTCGCCTACATGATGGCTGTAATCTTTTCATGCATCTCACAGCTCACTCAGGGACAAAGATCGGTGATCACCTCAAGTTCTCTCTCTTCCTCCTGTTCTCAGGATACACCAGGTTTTTCCGTTTGTCTTCATCTCCTGCAGAGTAAATTTTCTTTTTATACTTCCTTTTCTGTATAGGGGCAATTATTACTGGCACTGGTTCATCCTCTAGCTCAGATTCATCACTTTCCACCAAGTTTTGGGTAGTTTATATGCTCTTCATCGAGGTCTGACTACCTGCAGCTGTGAAAATTGGAGCAGCAGGACTCTCTGCCACAGTTCTGATGACAACCCCCTGATGAAATATAGCAACATGGGTATCATTTTGTTAAAGCGCTGTCCGACACTGTCTTTATCTCAACCCTTCAGGCCCCACATTGGGTGCCAAAATGACTGTGATAGTTTCACTGGGCTGGCCCTTGGCCAGCAGCCAACACAGCCGGTCACCCACTTCCCCCCCACCCCCAGGGGATAGGGGAGAGGATTGGGGGGGCAAGGATAAGGAGGCTTGTAGGGTGAGATAAGAACAGTTTAATAATAGAGAGAAAACTTAAAATAATACTAATGTTAGAATAGTAGTGATAATGATAACAGTAACAAAATATGCAAAGGAGTGATACACAGTGCAACTGCTCACTGCCCGCTGACCGAGCCTGGCCTGTTCCCAGATAACAATCCCGAACCAAAACTGCAATCCTGGAAGAGTGAAAGCCAGAGAGAGCAAGAGACCCTCACTAATATACCGGACATGACGTGATATGATGTGGAATATCTCATTGTTCATGTATCTTTCAGTCCTCCCCTAATAAATTTTAACTCATTGATCAATCTTGTACATTGAGATAAGAACAATTTACCAATTGAAATAAAATAAAACTTAAAATAATACAGATATTAAAATAGTAATGATAACAATACTAGTAATAAAATATGCAAATGAGTGATACCCAGTGCCATTGTTCACCACCTCCTGACCGAGCCTGGCCTGTTCCCAGATCACGATCCCGGAGGAGCAACAATCCCGACCCGAAACCGCAATCCCGGGAGAGCCAGAGCCCGAGCGAAAGCCAGAGAGAGCAAAAGAGGGAGAGATCCTCATGAATCTCCTGCCCGTGGTGGGACATGAGATGGAACAGCCCCTTGGCAGAGCCAATTGCCAATTTAGCTTATTAATATAATTATTCCTCGGCCCCTTAGATCTTGCACTTGTAGACTGACAAAACACAAAGTCCTTCAGCTTCCAGTGACACAAATGCCAACACTGGTGTGTTCTCAGTGTCTCTCTCCTAACAAGTCCCAGGCTGAAAAGCACTGTTCTAGCTACTGAAAAATAAACCCAGCTCTGTCCCAGCTGAAAACCAGGACACATGTCCTGTTATCCCCAGATCTGAGTGCATGTCCTGCTCAGAAGAGCCTAAACAAGCAAGAACTAGGCTGAAGAGCCTCCCCTCCTGCACAACCAGAGCCTCATTCTCTGAGATCAAACTATCAAACACGTCTCAGACTAAAACGTGCACGCCAGCTTCTGGCCTTGTGGAGCCAGAAATGGGAGGAATGGGATGTAAATTAGACCAGATGGTTGGGGATTGATGAAACTCTTAGAATCCTTAGGGAGCCAAAGATCCTCTAAGGAAACTGTGAAAATAGCTGATGTTCCTCTGGGGCATTGAATCCTCTTCCAAACCTTGTCCTGCTTATGCCACAGATCTCCTCTTGCCCCTCCAGCAGAACATCTTTTTACTTGATGAAGTCCAGGAGCCCCTGTCACAAAGTCTTGGAAATCATAAACTGCCACAAAACTTAAAAGTTTGGAGATATGTGGTTGATGGGAAAAGCTCAGAGGAAGCTCCCTGTGACTCCTGCCTTCTGAGACAAGTTTGTGTGTTTAAACACTTCCAGACCTCCTACATAATAGTTCATTCTCTCATGCAGACACATGCATGTGATTTTGAGTGCTGCACAGACACATGTGTCAGTGTATTGGAGAGTGAGACAGATTTGAAGCTGGATTTGTAGACCTGGGTGAAATTCCCAGTCTGGAAAATGGTTGAGGGATTGCACTGCTTTTCTCTCCTCAGCTTGGCGGAGTGACATTTCTGCCTATGAACCAAAGGCTTCAGTACATGAAAAAGTCACAGAACTGTAGCTGAACAAGCTGATACTGCTGTGAAATGTGCTTATGCATAGAGACTGTCCCAGAAAGTGTCAATACCAGCCTGAACTCTCATGGCAGGGAAAAAAAAGTACAAATAATCACAATTTTTCTGGAGAAAAAGGCACTAAAAATACTCCCAAGGTTCACAGCACACTATAAAAACTGACAGATAAAAAAATACATGCTATTTAATCTGTCAAGCAGCTCGTGCAACAACAGGGAGAAAACATCAAGCACAGAAGCTAATATCTCCAGTACTTTGGGAAAAATGGCAAATGTGAACAGCACAAAGGTCAACTATCCTTCAGCTGGCATGAAATTTGTGTCACCTTCTCAACCACGCTAAACACAGGAAAGGACTAAATGAGCAAAGCTGAGCAGAGGGATTGCAGCTTAATTCAGCTCCAAGATGTGTCTAAACCTGAAGATATTTCTGTAGGTTTACCTCTTTGCCTACAAAACTCCTAAGAACTAGTTATCCAGCAGTAGTTCCTGCTTTTAGCTTTCCTGGCAAGATTGCAGTCGTAATAGAAATTTCTGTGTCAGAAGGAAACCCAAAAGTAGCAAAGTATGCAAACAGGAAACAAAGAGTAAACCATAGATTTATTTTTAAGTTCAAGAGTTCATTTTAACTATTTTGGTTACAATTTAACTATTTCCAGTTTAGCTGATCTCAAAACTCATATGGTAGCAGAAATATCATAATCTAAGAGGAAAACCAAAATCTGGATGGTTTTAAAGGACAAACTACTCAACTACAACGTTTTATCTGCCTGCCCACAGTCACATTGTCAGCTGGGGAGCAGGGCAGGGGTGTGGGTGTCTTTTTCCTTTCTCAGTCAGGCTGGGAGGTGATCAGATGGGAGCTTTTGGGAGCAGTCAGAGTCCCCCATGCAAACACGCAGAGCTCTGAGCTCAGATCTCAAGGGAGCACCCCCAAGAACAAGTTCTGGAGTCTTCAGCACAGGGAAGACATGGAAAAGACATGGTCTGTTTGTACCAGGAGACAGAAAGACAGACAAGTTTGACCATAATGCTCGCAGCCCAGAGGCCAATAACCGTGTCCTGGGCTGCACCCAGAGCAGCGTGGGCAGCAGGTGGAGGGAGGGGATTCTGCCCCTCTGCTCTGCTCTCCTGAGACCCCACCTGCAGTGCTGCCTCCAGCTCTGGAGTCCTCAGCACAAGACATGGACCTGTTGTAGCGGGTCCAGAGGAGGCCACAAAAATGACGCGAGGGCTGGAGCAGCTCTGCTGTGAGGACAGGCTGAGAGAGTTGGGGCTGTTCAGCCTGGAGAAGGGAAGGCTCTGGGGAGACCTTGTATTATCCTTCCAGTAACTGAAGGGACCTGCAGGAAAGTTGAGGAGGGACTTTTTACAAGGGCAGGTAGGATGAGGGGTAATGGCTTTAAACTGGAAGAGGGTGGATTTAGATTAGATATTAGGAAGAAATTCTTT
>NW_010291781.1:0-1251 GCF_000700745.2 Antrostomus carolinensis | reverse complement strand
TGGAACTGGATGAGCTTTAAGGTCCCTTCCAACCCAAACTGTTCTATAATTCTATGACAGTAGAGAAACACTGGAGAGATGCTCCAAGACTACTGGATGACCCAGTTTGACAGCTGTGTGAATGACTACTCCACAGATACCAGTGACTCTCACACAGCATGTGCCTCCCATGGCACCTGAACACTATTACGAGACTGGACAGCCCACCTTGTCAAGATCTGATGCTGTTTTATGCTGCTCTGACAGCTTCCTGGCTTTGACTTCTTTCTATTTTCATTTTAGAGCATGTTCACATTAATAAGAGTAGCTGAGATGCATGTTCTCATTATGAATGAAAATCTGCTCTCCAAAAAACAAACCAAGCAACACATTCTTGCCTGAGGCAGCATTTTAATGGAAGAAAAGGTTCATGTGCATGTTACTAAATACCATCTCCTTACAGTTGCATATTGTTTCCATGAATAGACTTTCCTAAGACTCAGCCATGCTGATAAATGTCATTTTTCACTATAATGAGAAAGTAGGGACATTTTGGATAGGTGTGGGCCTATTTCACATGCCTATAAAATACACTGAAAAACAAAAAAGGAAATTCCTTCTCTTCCTTATCACTGCATTCTTGTCCTTCCACCATGCAAGAGTGGATTTCCCAGGCTTGCATCCTCACATCTTCAAACCTTCATCCTGATTGCCAGTCAGAGAAATGTACAGTGATATGGTGATGGTGTCCTCAAGGAAGCTCAGGATTTTTTTTCTGTTGTGAATAGAAATTAATTGATTGCTTCTTCCTAATACCAGCCTAAGCTGCTTGCTTAGCTTTATTTATAATCATGTTATTATTTGCAGTGCACTGATAGACAGGAAAATTGTAAGAGTGAAATACTTAACTCCCTCTACTGAAGCAATGATTTGGTTACACCCCCCTTGTCAGGAATGGGAGGGTTTGTTCACGCTGCGAATCAACAAGCTACATATCCTTCTAATTGTGGGCATTGTTTCTTCTCTCTTCCACGTAAGGAGAGAAGTGGTCCTCAACACTTACAGCCTGGCGCCAAATAGAAGTGTGACCTTGTGATAGTTTAACTTGGCTGGCAGCCAAACACGATACAGCCACTCGCACACCCCCCGCCCTTCACCCTCCACTCAGGGAATAGGGGAGAGAATTGAAGGGGTTGAGGTAAGGAGACTGGGAGGTTGAGTTAACAACAATTTAATAATGGAAATAAAATAAAATAGTAATGATAATAATAA
>NW_010291780.1:44906-93855 GCF_000700745.2 Antrostomus carolinensis | reverse complement strand
AAATTGTGACAGATTCTGGAAAGTCATACTCTTAATAACACGTATACATATTTCAAGGAATAATTTGCTAAATGCTTAAATGTTGCTAAGAAGTATTTCTTCAGATAAATCAGAATCAAAAAGACTGCTAGAGATTCAGATTCAGTGGGAGTTAAATATGATTAAGGTGTAATCAAGTTATAACCGGAGATCTCAGGAAAGAAAGGACAGAGCAGAAAAGCTAGATTAATTCTTTGTATTGGTGAATAGAAGAGCTCAGGGAATTTCCCACTTGGGAGTCTTTGTTCATGGGGACTAGTCAGAAGAACTGTCTCAAACAGTGTCAGATTTAGAGCAAGTTGATGAATGAAGAATAAAAATTAATCAGGTATATGTCGTATTTATCCAGGGCTTCTAGATGTGGTTAAAAATTGAGTTGCTTGAAGCATTTAATATAGTTTAAAATACTTTTTAAAACTTACATTAATATTACATAAATATAAACTGTTTATCCAATTTGTAAAAGAAAGGCAGAAGGTTCCAGGAAATTGAAATCAGAAGGTCTGGTTTCTGTACCAAGCAAAGCAGTAAAACTACAATAAAGGATTTATACCATTTCTGAACTCTGGCAAAAATGGGAATAAACTCAAGATCAGGTTGTTTTGTAAAGGACAGTGTGCCTTATGAATCTGTTTGAAGGTTTCAGTGAACATGTGAACAAAGGCTCATTTTAATAATATAGTATTTTGATTTTCAAAAGGTTTTTGCATTGTCCTTCACCAAAGACCATGAAACAAAGTGTGATAGAATAAGGAGGAAAGGTTCTGTCATGGATTAGTACTTGGTTAAAATAATAAATGGACCGTTTTCACAGTTATGATCCATATGAACTGTTGAAAATATTTATATTTAACCTGGAAAAGGGATGAGTAGGAAGGTGACAAGTTAGCAACTCCAGAATATTTCAGCATAGAAAAATTAAAGAACTGCAAAATGTTCAGAAAGATCAAGATATTCAGTGGCTGGGTAGTAAAATAACTGATGAATTTCTGTAGCAATTAAAGGAAAAGTAGAATACTGGATTTATCAGCTCAGTGCTGGCTCAGCAGTAGTCAAAAAGGTCAACAGAGCCTTAGGAAATATTACTGATGTTTAGAAAACAAAACTGAAAAAATCATCAAACCATTTATAGGTCCACACTACACACTCCCTTCTCCTTGAATAATTATTTGGAACTGGAAACAATGCAGAGGACAACAACAGAGATTTTCAGCCATGCAAAGTAGTTTCTGTGTAAAGAACTATTAAATAGACTTAGGAGTTTTGGGGTGTATGAAATAAAAATGTCATTTGGGATATTATAGAGGTGTATTGAAATCACAGATGACATGGAGAAGGTGAGTAGGGAATGGTTATTTGCTGTTTTCTATGATATGAGAATTACAGGGCAATAAATACAGGTTTAACACATCAGTGTTTTCTTTCACACTACGCATGGCTAAACGTGGAACTTTTTCTACATTTCCACAAAGGGAGCTTTATTCTGAAAGTAAAAGCATGTTCAAAAGTGAATTAATGGAAGATAAGCTTTTCAGAGACTGTTAGTGTGGTGGGTTGACCCTGGCTAGAGGCCAGATGCCCACCAAAGCCCGCTCTATCACTCCCCCTCCTCAATTGGGCAGGGGAGAAGATAAGATGGAACTACATACTTTGTTCTAGCCTGTCTCAGACTAGATACTGAGTTAAATAGACTTATCGTCTGGACCCACAGTAAATACCTTTATGTTACACCTACCAAAGGTGTTACTTTGAGCACTCTAACACACATTGATGATGATGATGATGATGATGATAATAATAATAATAATAATAGTCTTATGTTTTCTCCCTCTTCCCATAGATATGTTGCCTGGTTTCTGTCACTGCAAGACTGGCTATGCAGGAGAAAGCTGCAATAGATGTGCCTTGGGTTATAAAGGATATCCTGAGTGCTTGCCCTGCAACTGCTCACTGAAAGGCAGTATGAATGCTGACCCTTGCATAGGTCCCTGCATCTGCAAGGTATGGGTGTCAAATTCTTCTGAGCCATAGAAAGATACTAATAATAATGAAAGATTGCAGTTAATGGTTTTCTGCCATACAACAGTGTTCCACTGTCCTACCTAGCTGTGTTAGTATCTGTGTTAGTCACTTCTCATACAACACTTAATCTTGGTCCTGTAAAGTCTTAGATTGCCTTGTGTCATCTCAGTACTCACTGTAATTAACATCGATACCTAGGAGCCTGCTGCCAGTCACACAAGTCCTTGGAAATCTGTAATGAGGAGATACTTAAGAAGCATGTGAATAATTTGTTTCAAACTTATGTCCTCATCTACTCGGAAACTAAATGTTTCAAGTATTGTGGGCTCTAAAACTAACCTGTAATATGATTTCAAATGAGAAAAATGAGGTGAACTGATGATGTATTAGAACAAACAAAACTTGCCTTTAGGAGTTGTCATTAGGGATATAATCCTCTTTTCTTGCTAAGTTCCAAAATGAGAGTTTTTGCAAACTGAGTTCTTTCCTGCCTTGGGGTGGTCGCTTACACATCTCTAACATATTTTAAAAAATGATGATCCATCGTTTCTGTAGAATGAATTTCTAAATTTCTAGGGAGAAAATTTAAGAACTATTTTCTCTGCATGCCTTCTCGTACCTCACTCACATTTTATATTGATATTATATTGAAATAAAAAAACTTCTGAGAACACATGCATCCACTTCTTATAATATCTAGTTACCAGAAATGCTTTACAAATGACAGTGCTCTGTATGTCACAGTTTAGTAAGTTACCAGGAATAGGCCCAAAGGACTGTACTGTGGGTCAGTTTTTCTGTGTCGTGCTTGTGGGAGTTTCCTTTCAGCACTTAATTAACAGAATTAGTCACAAATGTGAATTTAAAAATACTTACATTATGTCCTTAAATACAAGGATGTACAAAAAATACTTCAATTGATCAGCTCCTGCTGCATACACATATAAAGTTCTGGTGTGACAGCTGAATAGCACTGAAATGTACTCAGAAAATTAACCTTATCCTCACTTTATATAACAGTCACATGCTCTCTGTCAGAAATAAAGTCTGTCTATATCACAGTTCTAATTCCTTAGCTATCAAGTCTAGAAGATCAGAAAAGGCATGCTTTTGCTATATTCTGACTTGAAAGGGAGCTTTGATGAAGGTGTCACGTGCCAAATAATACAAAATAAGCACTGCTGAATGATTCTTCTTATTATATCATTATTTGTGTAATACCAAACTGACCTGTTATACAGTCAGACCAAAATGAACAAATATGGAAAAGAGATAATTGTTCCTATCCCACAGTCCACACTATATACACTTTTTCCTCGCTGTTCATCCTTTGTTTCCTTTCTGCTCCTCTAATCCCTTTTTAAGTGCTTTGTGAGAAAAATGATACACTTTGCAGATAGCTGAGATACAGAAACATGCACATTTATTTTCACTAGCAATCTTCAAATTCGAATCAAAGCAGATTATGGTCAAAGGGACACTCAAATCATCAGATTAGTTATGCTCCATATGAAGAATAAAGTGGGATGTCTGGACAAGTTAATAGCAGGTCTTAGGAAAAAAATGCTTCCCTTCTTTTAATAACATCTTTCAGTTACATATGATGAGCTCTAAATTTACTAAACATAGTTTCCTTGTAAAGGAAATTGACTGCTGAAAAAGAGTTCTAACTGTAAGCAGCAAAATGCAACTAAGTGGGCATTAGATTGTTATCTTTGCCACATTAGCTGAG
This sequence comes from Antrostomus carolinensis, assembly GCF_000700745.2. Lineage (NCBI taxonomy): Eukaryota > Metazoa > Chordata > Aves > Caprimulgiformes > Caprimulgidae > Antrostomus > Antrostomus carolinensis. The sequence goes on along the minus strand of NW_010291780.1, from coordinate 90,062 downwards.
TAAACTAAAGTACGGAAAGGTGAGGGGCAAGTATAAATGCCTGGTTTATCACTAATTCTATCAGAGAGCTTTCTGAAGGTATATAGTCACAGTCTCATTTTTGCATAATTTAAAACTGGACTGAACATAGTATTCAGAAATACATGAGACTTTAGAAACATTGCTTCCTTGGCTGAAGGATACATGAAATCTACTTTCTAACTTGGAGATTTATGTATCTTTTATCCACTGAATTTTCTGACTACTCAATAGGATTATACAGGTTTTACTCACTGATGACAAGCTTCTGACTGCAGAGTAGGACAACCTTTCATTTAAACACATACTTTTGCTTTGCAACTCTCTTTTTTTTATTTTACCCTTCCCACTCTGCACACACTAAGCATGTCAGCAAGGTCTGAAACTTCAGGGAACAGCATTCAGAATTCTAGTTAGAAGAATTGTGCATGAGAGCATTTGTGTGCCAGTGAGTTCCCAATTGTTACCCACATTATTTTTCATATGAAGCATGAGTGGCTGGGTGATTTCAGCATAGCTATGGGAATAATATGCTTTGATTAACCCTGAGATTACTGGTAAAAATGTAAAAATACCATTATTTAAATTAATTAGATGTTAAAGTTAAAAGTAATTGACTGACAGCCTTGAGTTGTATTAAAGAGATTTTTGGTTTGTTGAACAGAGTCTATATGATGTTGTTGAAGGGGAGCATAGATACAGTACAAAAATAGACAGAGGAAAGACATTTTGCTACACATGTTACTGTATAATTAGTAGTGAAAACCTATTTACATTTTCATTTTATCTCCTTCTTTACTTGTCCTTACCCCTTCCCCCTTATTGTCTCAATTTTTTCTTAATCCATGTATGTTGTCCTTTCTCCCCATACCTACACATGCTTTGCCCTGCTTTTTCCACCTTTGCTAGATCTTAACCAGGAGGGTATCAAGAGGCATTTGGTGCACTTACTTCAGAGCTGTGTATTTCGAGCAATCTTAGACTGTAAAAGCATGGGCAGGCTTTTTGTAATGTGTTCATTCTCTGCTGATGTGGAGCCAACAGTTTGGTCCTGTGTGCATACCACAGAGCATGATCTCCAGGATTAAAGATATTGTATATACCACTGTTTAAAGGGAAAGAATTTTCTGGGCTATCTTGGGAAAAATATTGAATTACTAAACCAGCACCACAGTGTGAGCCTTTTGCAACATAATCCTTGTAGAAATGTTAGCTTTATCTTTGCCTATAGGACAAATTGATTTATTGTGTAAGCTAGCAGGACTTAATGCACAACATAAGCTTTCTCTGAAAAATGTAATTACCAAATGCTAAGTTTAGAATTCTTCATGTATGTTTAGTGCCTGGCTTTCTGCAGAGGAAGTTTGCAGAACTGGCTGTGTGGCTGGCAAACACATGTAGTTATGGAAAGAAGAAATGCAGCCCTTTTAACACTTGGATTTAGCCTGAATTCAGCTATTAATGATAGACCACTGAAAAACTGATACGCTGAATAACTGGTACAACTAATACTGTGTACCTGTAGCTTGCATCAATTGGGCATGCACAGATTTTATCAGCTATACTTACAAATTACAGTTGTTGAGGCTGTAACATTGTGTCCAATACTTCCTTACCCTCTGACACTCTTAAGTGCAGTAATAAATTAGATTATTCCCTGAAATCAGGTGTGTCCATTCGTGTAGAAGAAAAATTTAAAATCTTATAATGTCCAATTCCATGTCCTGTTATTTACATGCAGGCATAGTAACTTCTATTGTGTGGAGGATTTGCTACTAATATTCACAAATAAGAATAATCTTTCCTACAAATGTCTTTATAGTCCCACATTTATACTCCCCTGCAGAGTATAAATGTGGTGATCTCAAGTTCTAATCTGCAACAACTGAAGTAATAATGTAATATGCATTTCCAGGAACATGTTGAAGGAGAAAACTGTGATCGTTGCAAATCAGGTTTCTTCAATCTGCAGCAAAATAATCCCAAGGGCTGTGAGGAATGTTTCTGCTCTGGGAAGACAAATGTCTGCACACACTCTCACCTTACCTACAGAACTGTAAGAAAGATCACACCGTATCAGTACATGTGTTTCTGCCTGTTGTCACTGTCTATTGTCACCAGAGTGCATCTTATTATAAAATCATGCATGTTCTTTTATGATCCATATATTTGTCATTTATCCAAAAGAAAATGCTTATAAGCTTTGTTTCTCTTTGAGAAAGTTCTGAAAGCACACAGTTGAACAGTGAGAAGTGCAAAAGAAATTATATCAGTAAAAAATATAATTAATTAAATGTACAACAGGAAGTTCATGTAAGAAAAAAGGACGCCCTATGGGGGGCATTTGAGTGAATTTCTTTTGCATACTGCATTCCTAGGAAAAGATGTGAAAGGGAGATGAACCTACTTTTCTTATTTGTGCTGCAGAAAAATGTCTTTAGCCTGCACATATACTTTAAACATTAAATTAGTTCTCAAAGCTCAGACACTGATTCCACTGATTCCAGAGTGTAAAGGATGTATGTTACATATTCATGTCTGTAGATTGAGTTTGGGGAATGCGTTCCAGGTCTACTAGCTCCTGGTTTTGGCTGTATTGGTATGCTGGAAGTCTGCAAGTAAAATCATATATGCCTAGTGTGCTCATTTACATGCCAGCATCTGAAAAATTTTCCATCCCACGGCAGAGCTAATTTATTGTTCTGCTTGTATCCAGGCTCCAGAAGCTGTCTTTGTATGAACAAGTGTGCTCTTCTCTGATGATTAATTTCTAGTTATGGGATTTCAGAAATTCAAGTTCTGGTGCTTTCCATCTTTGCTTTGGCTTTCTAAAGAAAAGTAAATTTGAACTTGTAAGTTGTAAGGCTTTAGAATTAGAATTACAAATTATTATAAATTGTGCTGCCCACAACAATCAGAAAATGTATATCCATTTGTCAGCTCATCTTTTGTACCCTCTATGACTGATGTGATTTATTGAAAACTTATATAATATTTGGAGATATTCTTGCACATATGTTTGTATGATAGAATCTCCTCCTTGCTCTGGGCGATGTGAAGCAGAGAAAGCAAATACTTGCAGCTACTTCAAACTACCTGGAATTATAATTCCCAGTCACATACAATATGAGAAATTTTTACTGTTACTATTTTGTTGTTTTCTTTGCTCCTAAACTGCTGTTAATCATATAAACCTGATCAGTTTTTTAAAAATGTAAGAATGAGAGGCTGTGACTATTGAAATGACTGATGTCCTGATTGTCATTATAAAGTGTTTTGGTTTGGGGTTTTTTTTGTTTTCTCTCATTATAGATAGAAGACATGAATGGCTGGTATCTGACTGGCTTACCAGGTCTCATCAGAGTTACCCCCAAGCAAAAGAGATTTGATGGGCTTCAGCAGTTCAGCATCAGCAACGTGGCTGCGCGAAAAGTACTGCCACAGACCTATTATTGGAGTGCACCCAGTTCTTATTTGGGCAACAAAGTAAGTGCACATGGTACTTGCCTAAACACTAATTTGATTTATTGAGAAAATAAGTAAGGCTTTGAAGGGGAGTGGAACTGAGGAAAGATTAAGTTGGATAGCTATTTGACCAGCAAAATTGGAAGCAGAATGGGATCAGGCACATGGAATATCCTTGTGAGGCAAGAAGTTGAGAGAATTACCCAAGTATCTTTGCCCTAGAGCCCTTTTCAGGCTTCTGCTGTCAGGTATTAGAGAAGTCTATGTAGCTTGCAGCATTGTTTTTTGAATGAATTAGCTGGTGTGTGGTTCAGCTTGTCCTGTTCTCTTCCCACCTTGTCCTCAGCTTTGAAAACCAGCTCCCTCGTCTGCTTTTCAGACATGCAAGTTGTGTATCAGATGTTGTGGGGGTGTGTTACAAAACTTTAATGTTTGGCAAGAAACTTGTATGTGGGGAACTCTCTGCCCTAGAACTCAGAAAATGCCGTTGTGAGCTCTGTGCCAGTTCTAATGCACATATTTATCCAAGACTGCATGTGTCCATGTGTGCACATACACACATATTCATGCCCTGCAGGTTAATACCAAATATTTGGTTTCTAAAGTTTTGAATGCTTTAATGGTCTGACTATCAGGCTTCTCACCATTGGACTTTCTGCTATCATTCACCATACCTTCATGAAAACCTTATTTTTTTCCAGAGAGTAGAATTGAGGACCGAGTGAGTCTTAAATGTGAAGCTAAACAACTTTCCATTTACTGTAACCCCAGTGATGCTAAAACTTATCAGAAATACTAACACTAATACACTTGAACACATTTTCCTCTGTAGTCACTTCAGTCTAGTCAACCTGTTATTTATTTATTTTCTTCCTTCTGGCTGAAAATCAACATGACAGAAGGTAAGTGAGCATGTTGAAACTAAATAGCATTATTCCAAAGAATCGGGTATCCTGTTCATGGCTATAAATTGTTAAAGATAGTCAGGTTCATTTAGCTGGGCAAGGGATAGTTTCTTCTATAATCTTCCATGCCTGGTGAACTTACCCTGAGATATGAACTGATACTTTTCCAGACAGAATTTCATCCTGCTTCTATTCAGTGAGCAAAATAATGGTAAGAATGTGCACAAATTATTTGAACGTGGAAGACATTTTTTCAGTGTAATTTGAAGGTCCTTTGTGGTTACTGTCAGATATCTCTGTATGAATGAAGCAATTTGCCTTAATAACTGAACCGTATAAATTTTTGATACTACAATAATACTGAAAGCACTCACAAATTACCACAGTACATCTTAACTGTCATGTTGCATCACGTAAATTATAGTCATAATGACATGCTTAGGCCATATGATTTATGTTATGGAAGGGGGAATGGAAATAGAATATTGAGAGTCCTTATTTGTAGACTCAATAAAACATTTCTCTAAATAGCTGAAACTGGATAAAGCAAAATAGCAGAAAGTAGACAGACGTCCTTTCTTGAGAGTGATTGCTAGCCGTGTTACAGTAGAATAACTGGTATCTCAAAGCAGGCAAGCTTTTTTAAGAATTTTTGTCTTAGGAAATGTAGAGAACAATTTAGGAAGTCTTATGTCAAGATGTACATTTCTATTGTAATTTATAAACCTTGTGTCACAGAAGACTGCCTTTCCTTTTTATCATTAAAATTAATGCTTTTAAATACTATTCCCCAAAATAAAATTGAGTAACAAAAGGTAGTAACCATCCTGCATTTCCTAGTTTTCAAATATAGCTCAAAAACCTTATTTAAAATAATTCTTTGATTATAAAATTGACATGTTGTGCATATGCCTCCACAGTGTTGATTGCCATATGTGTGCTATCTGCTTGTTTTACATCTATTTCCAAATGCTTCTTTTGGATGAAAAAAGCATTATAAATAGGATGCTCCTGAGTGTGCAGCCTTCAGCTTTTTCTTTTTGGTCTAAATCTGGGTGATACCAGGCTATGTGCTACTGGATTTTGACTGTCTCTCTCTGTCTTATCATAAATAACAAGGGGCTATAGGTGACACAGGATTCTTGTTTATGTCAGAGTGTGACAAGAACATAAGCAAATTAGTTTAACATGACTGTATCCTTTTAGTTTTCTAAATATATATGCTGCTACCAAAACTTAAACTTTGTTGTACAAATTTTTTTTTTGTTGTACAGATTTTTTATTTTTTTTTTTAAGTCAGGTATTTCACCTGTCTGACTATATAATAGGTGTTTGAACTGAAAAATTAAACACTGTTTTTGATGCAGAATATGTTTGGGAGTAATCTGGAGGAATTTAATTTCTGGAAATAAAATACCTAGTGGACAATTTGGGAGAACAGATTTAAAATGGCTAGTATTAAGGTTTTAGTAGGTATCATAAAACAGTTTATCTTCTTGCCTGCCTATCTTATCATAGCCTACTGAACTAAGGATTGTAGCAATCATGAGGATTTGTGGTCTATTAGAGCTTCTAGTTACTGAAAAATTGTCTTATTTTATCAACTCTAATTACATTTTAGGTACTTCTGTTAGCAGTTTCTTAAATTGCTTTGACAATGGATCTATAAGTTTATTTTAAACTTGTGTCCATGCTAAAATATTTTTTTAATTTTTCTGAAAGTGTTATGAGTTACATTCTGATAATGTTTGATCAGAGCATTGAAAATATAAAATTAATTAAAAATGAGATACCAAACTCAGCAGGATGATGTGGAACACTTGTTTCTTTAAAGTCAGTGTGGAAGGGTTAGGTGTCTGTGATGTTTCAGAAGTCTGACATTATGTATATACTCTGCCTCTTTTCCTGTGACACCTCGGCAAAAAAGCAATTTGATAATTCGTATGCTGAGTAGAAGCCATTTACGATTAGCAAAAAGAAAACATGATATGGAGCATATCTAAATAAACATATGATCTCTCCCCGTGACACACTCACATGGGGGGCAGCTGAGGCCACTTGAGAATCCATGAGGAAACATCCATCTTTGGTTAGAGAAAGTCTCTCTGCTTTATTTTCTCTCTGCTGCTGCAAATTTTATGTTTCTTTCTCTGCTAAGGGACAGTTTTAAGCGTGAAGGTGGAGATTTACCCTGCCTTTTTCAGGTGGTTGGGGCACTGCCCTTGGTCAGTAGTCACAGGTTAGTTCAGCCTTTAGATGGAGGCTGTCCTAGAATCCACTTCTCTGAACAATGTTAGTTCTCAACACGCAGCAGTCACATAGAAAATAGATAATACATCCCCAGTAAATCCTCTGTCTGGATTTTGAGCAGATACTAATGCTGCCATTACTCAGGCTGCAAACAATATGACAGAAGCCCTAAAAACACCTCTGCTCAAAAACACTCTTTGCTTACTGACAGATTTTACTCAGATTGAGACGTTTATTACATCAAATGTTTTTTACAGGCGTCATTTGAACTAGTTGTACAGCATGATCCCATTCAGTGTAAGTAAAGTAAATGTAATTTGGTCCTTCATGAAGTCAGAGTATGTTGAAAATTAAAGTTAAAGAGACTTGAGTAAAAGGCTTTGTTACCTCTTGGAAAAATTCCAGCACATCCTGTTTGTCAGTTCCATAGACTTAAGCAGCCATGTGGTAGATACATTGTTCTTTCTCTGACCTCTAGCTAAAACCAAGACAACAGCTGAAAGTTTGGTGTGGAGTCTGTGCAGGAACAGGAAGGGGACTTGTTTGACTTAACACTTTCACTTCATTTATTTTGCCTGTTCATTTATAATTAGCTGTGTAACTTATTTGCTGGCTTACAGAAATCAATGTTTGAGTCCAGAAATGAAGACACTATAATAAGCCTATAGTCAATATGAACAAACTTTAAAAATCTATCAGTGCTTTAAAAGTACTGTACTATGGAAAGCTTAAGATTGGGATGGAGTGAGCAGTTTGTTTTGTGACATATTATCTATTGCAGGCTGCCCAGAATACCTCATAGGTTTAAATATTGAATTATAAAATAATCATAAGCTAGGTCCTTGTGGCTTTTATGTTTATTTCCTTCCATTTGTTTTCATTTCTTAGGCAATTCTCATGCAAAAGGCGGAATAATGCAAAGCAAATTGCAGTCTACAGCTCCCAGAGGGGAGGGAGGGGGTTGAAACTCAAAACGTAAAGAAGCATAAATAATACAATAATCAGAAACAGAAATGCCAGGATCAATTGTCCTAAATTATTAATGCATCTAAACCCAGAAATCTTCATCTAATATTGTCATAGTTTCAGATCTCAAGACTTTCTTGTTCATAGGACATGATAGAGTTAGATAGATCCGGCTCTTCTTCTTGCTTTTACTGCCTTCCTCAAAAAGGAGAACAATCTAACTTAACACCTTTTGGTATAAATGGATGAGATGCAAATTAAATTGTTGTTGGAAGCTACTTTTTTCTACTCTTAGTTTGTTTGGAAATTCATTGGCCTCATGAAGAGCAGTGAGTGACCTAGCCTACATAATTCCAGCTCTCAGCTGTGTCTTAAATTTAGCCAGCAGACTGATTTTTTTGAGCATGTGTCTCTATTGCTTTTATTGCCAGGGAAGCAAAATAGTGAAACTTAGGTGGGCTGATGTGATCTCCCTTTGTGCACCTTTACAAGTTACTTCCTTCTTTCAGCTGGTTATACGGACAGTTTAAGCCCTCATGTAGGAGATTTGGTTCCCTAATGCAGATGAGTTGTCCAAATCTAAGCAGGCCATGATTTAGTTACATAAAGGCAGTGCTTGAAGTACCTGCTAACTGTGGGAAGGAGTTTTCTGCAGTGAAGGTAAGCCCAATACTTCATGTTTATTTTCCCTTTTTTATACCCTCTGCACAAAAATGATTTTCAGCCCCAGATTTGAATGTGTAACAAAGAACATCTTCAAGCTTGCAAAAGTAAATTGGGGATGGAGTAGGGAATGTGATCCTCAATTAGAAGGCATAAAATACCAAAAACAATTTTGTATGGACATTTATGGATTCTTAATGTCTTGTAAGTTTGAGCAGGATGAAATAGTTACGCACATTATGCATATTTGTAAAATAAACAGTAATAAGCATCAGCAGCACATAGTATGCAAGAAATTTCCATTCAGTACAACACCCCTGAAGTTATTCACAGTTGCTGCAGATTCTCAGATTTTTTAAAGCAGTGTCAACAGCCAATACATGGCAGAAAATTAAAATGATTCATTTGAATCTAAAGAAAAATACCTGTTGTAAAGACAGCTACTTCAGTATCTTTTGTCTTTCATATTTGACTGCATTCTTCTAATAAAAAGCTGGTTTAGTTTATTGATATGTTTTTATTTTTATTTTTCAACAAGTAAACCTTAAACTGATATAAATACTGTGATTTTATTTTAAATCACAATCTGAATTGCCTTGACTGAAATTAAGTCACCATCGTAATCAGAGTCAACAGTATGAAGATGTCTTCAATTTATACCGAATGTGCTGTTTTATTAGTACTTGCTTCACTATAGCTTCTAAAAATTGGGATAATAGAAAAAACTCAGATACTGAAAGGATGAGACAGACATAGCAGGAATACAGGTGAAGACAACATTTTAAAGATCTGAACCACAGCGGACTGATGCTTCCTTTAAGTTTACTTAATTTGTATTACATTATTTGGTTTAGATTCTTTATCTTTACTGAAATATTCTCTCAGCGTGGCACCATGCAATGAGACAGGGGTCGGTCTGTGCATTCTTTCACAACTGTGGCTAGCCAAATTTTGCTTGATCCCCAGTACAAACTGAACAATTTCAGTGCTCTCCTATTTGGGGTTCAGCTACCCATGACTGTAAAGAACCACCAAGACATAAGTAAATTTTGCACACCTTGTTCCTCATTAATGCTTTTAATGATGTTTGGATAGCCTGTTGGGACAGTTCAAGTGCAGGCATTGTTGTGATCACAAGGAAAACTAAGAATGCACAGTAGACTGTCACAGCCTCATTGCACCTTGGAAATGAGTTGAAACAGGGATCAGAATCTGGCTAGCTGAGTCCACTGACTGCAGTATTTCATGTATCCCATGATATGTTTAATTTCTTTCTTCTAAAATCATCTTATACTACTGTAGAGAAAAGAGGAAATTTATTATTGGTGAAATTATTTCATAAATCTCAAGCGTCCTTTCCATTACCTGCTTACCCAAGTCTGCCTTGAAGGCAAGGGTTTTAATCAATAGTGGCAGTTGAAAAATGGAGAAACAAGCAGGAAATAAAGTAGTTTCACAAAAGAAGGGCTGTGAATACAAAAGAGAGAATACCGAGGGGTGTTAGGAAATAATGAAGAAGAAAGTAAGTTGGGGCATATGCTTGCTAGATTGAAAAGTCTTATGCTTCTTATCTCTGATTACAAATAGTAAAATACTGAAGAATCCAACAAAGCAGAAGAAAAAAAGTCTTTGACTTGGAAAAAATTAATATATCTGCTGATTTGTACTGAGAGCTAATCAACATGCAAAGAAGCACGGTGATGGTGATTCCTAAGCTAGAAATAACTAAATTGAACATTGGTTTCTTAAGACCGCAAGGGAAAACTGAAATTTATGAAAGGGAGGATACGTGGGAGTTTTATTCCTCTTGTATGCCTTTGCATGCTAAATACTTCTTCAGCAAATAAGCATTTGCTTTGAAAATTATATTTGGAGTTCCTTGCTGATTACAGGTTACCTGAAGTAAAAGGTTTAATGGAGTTTTACTCAACTTATCCACTTATATTAATCAGACAGAATTTACAGTCCAGACACCTAGTTGATACTGGGTTCCACAGGAGTGTGAAGGAACCTATGCCCATCACTAAAAGTGTATACATAAGAGCTACTGAAAGGTCATTCTCAAAATATGAGAGCAACAAAGAGGTAGTGTTCAGTTCAGTTTCCAGATTTCCCTATATGAATAATAGAGTTGCCATTTCTGTTTGATTTACCTGCCTCCCTGCAATTTACTTTAAATTTAAATGAATTACAAAAATTTGAAGTAGAATGTAATTGAAATTGTTGAGTTTATAACTCATTAGTAAAACTGCATGATGCCACTGAGCTTTAGTTTTGTAATTTTCTGGTGTTCAATTTTGCTTTCCACGTCAAAAAGGCAGTATGCAGAAGGGCAAAAGCACTGAGAATTTCTGATGGTACACAAGGGAAGCAGCCTTTTCTGCAAACCATTTGGAGTACTTTCAATCTGTGCTATATTGTTTTTGAAGTCTGACATGCTCAGTAGCATCTGACAATCTCAAAATGTTTTTGACATGCAGCTTCTCTACAAGATGGTTAAATTCGATAGCTTCTGTTTTACATATAGGAATTAGCATTGCTTTTCTTCTTCTGAAATTAAGTTTTGGTGCCTAAACTTGATTGACTAGCTTTACCTTGTGTCATTGAGAAGTTTGAAGACCAAACCAGTGTAGCACAGGTGCCCAAATCCAAGCGCTAGTCACCTGTGTACAGATGCAATTAAAAGGTATATGCATGTGAATTTGTGTGTCAGTTCATAGCTCTGAGAGTCCTAATCCAACTAATTTTGTTAATGGCATTTTATATCCATTGTCATTAACAAAAAAGTTATATATTTGTACAAAAAAATATTGGCAGGAGTCACTCATTTTTAACACACAAAGCACCATTAGATTATAGAAGGGAGAGTGGTTTATCAATGATTGAAATGGTACGAATTAAATTAAGATATCATTACTGAAAGAAAACTCAAACTGACACTCAAAGCATATACAAAGAACTGCTTTTTTATTTTATGTTTGCTTATGGGGAGAAGTAACAAGTTCCACAATAAATTATAATAAAAATTAAATGTATAGTTTTGTAAATTCCATATATTCTTGACTTTTTCATAAATAATTAGTGAGTAGTAGGCAATTATGCTGAGTGCCTTAAAAACCCTAATTTTCAGAAAGTGATATTTCATACTTACTAAATTTCCAGTCAGTCATCCAAAAAGTATCAAAACTATAACTTTTGTATATTTCAGTTTAATAAGAAAAAGGCAGACCATCAGATAGTCTGGTATGAGCATAATAGTTCAACATCTGTACTGGGTCTGGCTGGGTTGGAGTTAACTTTCTTCATAGCAGCCTGTATGATGCTGTGCTTTGCATTTGTGGCTAAAACAGTGTTGGTAACACACCAGTCTTTTGGCTCTTGCTGAACAGATCTTGCACAGCATTAAGGCTTTCTCTCCAACCTTTCCCATCAATCCATAAGTCTTTTCACTTTACTTTTATTTTCTCCCTATCTCATGTGAGAGAAGAATGAGTGAGAGGTGAGTGTTTGGCTGCTGGCCAAGGTCAGCCCACCACAGCACACCATTGAAAGTGATGAAAGAACCTTGAAGCCTTTGACAATGCAGCAGTTGCAAAGGAAGTTTTCAGTATGGCTGCAATATGCTGACAAAAAATTGAACAATGAAAAGGTAACCAGAACCGACAAGAAAGGATCACAAGTGCTCATAAGCTTGAATTATTGGTTTAGTTTTAACTTGTCTTTTCATAGAGTCGTTATTCTAAACATTTTAATATATGAAGCATCCTTTAAAACCTGTAGGTCCCATGTCTCATGTTATGCTCTTCCATCTGTCTCATCTACCCTATCATTACTTGATTGCTAAAGATTTCTGAATGGAACCATACTGCTTCCTTAAAACTAGAAGATAAAATGAGCTCCATTACTTTACATTCCTGTTAAGTTTACATGCTATAAGCTGATCTTTAGCAGGAGAGAATGATAGGGGCAAAGAGTTTATTTTTCAGACAGATACTCTAGCTAACTACAACAAATTTCTTCAGAAAGCAAACCTCAGTGGAAATTTTAAATATTCAATAAGTTTCTAGAAGTAAGGGTTACCCTAACTACAGAATGAATTTGCCTTTGTCTTCCTGGACTCAAGAGACAAAAGGGTTAAGACTAGATATTTGGCATATTGTAGGGATAATCATGTGCTAGAACCCCAATCTGAACTGTGATGAATCATTAAACAAGTGGTTTGTTGGGTGATTGAATACTACCTGCAAAGCACTGCTTGTCTCCTTGAGGCACATCCAGAGCTAACTGAATTGAGCCAATTAGACTGACTGTCTCTTCAATGAGTTGTGACCTATCAATGGTAATAGCTTATTATGATGATAAATGAACCCATCTCTCAAACTGATGCCTGAGTACACACTTCAGCAGTTTCCCTGAATCATAGGGCCATTACATATCAACTTTAGATTGACAGGAGCGGCAGCAATGAGAGCAGATGGCATGCATGAATGGACATAGATTATTGTTTTACCCAAATTAGTATATTTGCACTTATTTTTGGTGAGGTTGTTTCGTGGTTTTGGGGGGTTTCATAATGGGCCTGTCTGAACATTCCATATTTTGCTAGAAGTACCTAACATTTCTAATGATATGTGCAGTACCACCCTTGTCTCCTGAGATGACTGAATGAATTTCTGATTGGTATCTGCATGCCTTTTCAGTCTCAGAGGCACTCTGTATAGTGATACAGGAGTCCTTTTTTTCTAATTGGAAGTTTGTTTTATTTGTTTGGCCCTATCAATTTATATTCCAGTGGTAATTTCCGTAGAAAAATGAGCAAGATAGAGGAACTCTGACATTACCAATATTTTTCATTATTTTATTATAAGCTTTTGAAACCTTTGTAAAATATAATGAAATACTTAGAACACTTCTGGACCAGTTCTTGGATTAGTTCAACTCTTTTCGGCGTCAGGAAAGTTTTCCACAGTGAAGGCAGTTGTTTTAACAACTTTCTGTGTCAATTTTCTTATGGGCTTTTTTTGGTGTGATTTCCTCACCCCACTCCCAAGGTAAGGATTTCAGTGTATTTTATGAATTAAAAATAACAGTGCCAGAGATACATGCCTTCAATTAACTGTCCTGAAAGATGATTTTGTTTATAATTCAATTTTTCAGATAAAATTGCATAAGAGAAATGGCTTTATATATTCCTAAACCGTATCTCAGTTATCCGTAAGATAGCTACAGTGTGCTCTGAAAGCGTGGCCTGGAGTCAGTACTCCCTTGAATGAAAGGCTTTCAGTCCTGCAGCTGGCCAGTCAGCACAACAATCCTGTCTATATCCATGCCTCTCTTACTTAGCGTGCTTTGTACCAGAAGGTTTCCTGCAGCGTGTCCTGGTGAGCCATGCCTCTCTGCAGTGCACACTTTACCGTGCAGTTAATAAGGCAAAACTTACACAGGTCCACATTTGCTTTGCTGTGAATTGGGTAGCATGTTTGCAGCAATATTAATGGAGATAAATACAATGAATAGTAATCCATAGTTTTCCATCAATATTGTATCTTCCATGCTCCAGAAAACCGTAGCACAGTATTTCATTTCCTTTGAAGTTGTTTTGAAGCTTAGATGATCAAAGTGTGTTGTATTATTGAGGAAATTTTTCTTCTTACATATTTTAAATTAAATGCAACAATACAGAGCTATACATACATCTAGTAATTTTAAATGTTTGCCACGTTAGAAAAGCAGATAGAAAAGTAAAAAAAAAAAAAAGTAAAATTAAAAAAGAAAACTAATAGACCAGTATTCACTTGTCATTAGCTATGGAAACAAGATTTCCTGACTTAATAAACCTAAGCAGTTTAAAGTAATAAAGCTGGTGGACTGAAACTGCATTTTTAAACTTACAAAGTAAATTTGTAACAACAGATGCCTTTAAAGCTAATCAAATAAATAGATGCGTTGTTTGGTCAGCTGTGTCTTATTACTTAAATGTGTGAGCTAATTCTGTTTAGTCTGCTGTGATGAAAAGTCCTTTTGAGAAAGAACTTTCTAAAGTTTCATTGCTGAGATGCATTTTATGTGATGTGCAGTCCAGTAAATTACTCCTCTCTTTCATAGGTGATGTATTAGTTCAGTTTAGGTAGATGCACAGAAATACAGTTGTGTCACTGTCCCATATCTTTTATGTCAAATATATGATACATATACATTTGAATACAAATAGCTTTATACATTTGTCTCATCTATTGAACAAGAATAAGAATGTATGAAACAAAGGATGCAACAGAATAAAACTAGCTACATGAGATTAAAAAAACTAGGAAACTTAAATATGGGAATGATCAAAGCAATCTTTCTTAAACAAACCTCAAGCTCGTCTATTAAAACTAGCTGACAATTCTTCATTAAAAAACTGGTTTGGCTTTTTCCACCAAACATTTTCAAATTTTCTATTAGAAAAATTGTGGTGAGATACTTTGTTTCAAATTTTGGACAGTGGCATTGCCAGATCAAACCTTCTGAGTCAGTCTGGCATTAATGGAGGTTTTTTGAGCTACTTGTGGTGTGCCTGCAGATCTGTAACTCCTGTTTTTTTCCTTTGTTACTGAAAAGGGGCTGGCAGTAGTGGAAAAGTTTTAACATTTGGTAACAAATAGAGCAACTCAAAATCTCTTATTCCTGCCATGAATATCATCAAGTAGATGACCTTACCAGTAAATCATCACACTCATCAGCAAGCCTTCCCAGAGCTCCATGAAATAAAACATCCTTCTGCCTGCAATATTCAAGGAGATAAATGACAACTGAAAGATTTGGGAGAGTCTGTCCCCAATTCCGAATTATATAGAAGTGCATACAGTGTTTAGTGGTGGTGTCATCAAACTGTGAAACCTGTATTAAAATGGGTGACAAAACATAGTTGTTAATACAGTTCACAGAGTTGAAAATCTAATGTTTTTTTCTGAAAGTTACAGACAAAAGTAAAATGAAATATGAAAAAAGCTTCCAAATTTTCAATGCACGTTTTTGTGGGGGGGGGAAAATAATCTGATGAAGCTCACGTGCTTTATTTAAAATAATAAAAGCAGCAGGTTTCCCCTTAAGTTATATTTGTTTATGTTTCTACTGACTCTAGTGTACTTTCAGTCTATTGTCTATATACTTGGCTCATAGCCATTGAGAGTTTTACTCTAGGCAAATACGAAAAACTTTGTCTACTTTCTTTACAGTACTGTGAAGTATTTTCTATATTCATTTTTGAGAAGTAAGATCATTCTGGGCTATCAGCTATAGATTCATTGTACAGAGTATTAACTTTGTTCTGATTATATATTACATGTTTCAAAAGGTAAGTGCTTTTGCTTCCCTTTCTTGAGATTTTTATAAAACAGGTCTTTCAAACTGTCTTCAGTATTTTGGATGTCTAAATGCTGCAGATTCTTTTTAGAAAATGGTTGTTCTATAGATCTATGAAATGTATTACCACAAGTAAATAACATTTTTTTCCATGGATGCAGCTAAAGTAAATACTTAGAGAAAATCTATAAGAAAGTATTTTTCTGTTTTCTTCCAAAGAGTCCTAGTTTTTCTAACACAGGAAGACTTATTTAAGTTGTTATGTAGGTTTCCTGTATGTATTTTACATTTTATTTTTATGTCTATTTAAAATAGACATTTTAATGTCCCTTTCTGCATAAAAGATATGCAGAATGTGTAGCTATGTTCTGCTTTGTGACAAAGCAAAATACATTATTTTTCAAATACAGAAATTTTGGGCAGTTTGAAAATATCCAGGGCTTTTTGAGTTGAAGATGACTAATTATTTACTTTGTAGCATCATGAAGTTTTTCTTATGTTTAGAGAGAGGACATTACTCTGCACAGATTTTGATCTGACCTACTAAAGTAATTCTGACATTTTTACAGCACAAATTTAGTTTCATATTCAAATCTCAAAATCTTCAAAGAGTTGAAAAGCCATCTATTGGATTCTCTATTCAGGTACTTGAGATTGTTCTGTGATGCTCAGAGGTGTAGAGGAGAACCACAGTAGAAATAAGTGTAAAGTGACTATAGTCAGCCATGTCTTTGAAAATTATATTCCAGAGTTTCTTGTCTGTTAGAAGTGTGCTGTTTTCTAGTGTAGGAAGGACCAGTTTTCATAAATATTACAGTATGTATGCTGCTGCTGCAGCATTTCATAAAACACTGGAAGTACTGGTTATTTACCAAGATTTGATCACTTTGCCTGAAGTATATGGTGAATTTAAGCTTCTATTACAAAGCAGGATTTATTTTGCTCTAGACAGATAGTGACTACCACTTTAAAATAAGGGGATGTTAATTAATGCTTGAATACAGTATATATTATATTGGATAATGTGGACACAAATCCACATTTTTAATTAAAAGATCCATTATAATGAGTATATTACGATCTATGCTGAATTACGATGGAAGTCTTACGGAAGGATAAATGACATCCTTTGTAATATCTAATGGATATAATTATGGTCAGTGTTAAAATAATGAATGCCAAATGAATGTGTAATAGGAGGGACACTAAAACTAAATTTTATTCATTAGCTGTGTTGGTAAAAATGTGTAATCAGTATAATGGATTTATGTACACATCTTAGTTGACTGTGCATGTGCTTTGGGCAATCTGGGACCGTCAGGAACATTTGAACATTGCAGCAAAAAGTTCTTAACCATTGCACTAGAAGTACACATATATTTTATGTAAAATACTGAAAGTTTAAAGAAAGTAGTCTGAATAATATCCAAAAGGCCTCGAACCTTTTCTTCTTTTCTTTTATATACAAAGTAACTTAAAAAAAAATATCAGCAGTATCACAACAGAAATTACGCAGACATTTTGTAATTGGTGTGCTTTATTATCCTGACTGTGTGAACTGAACAAAAGCATCAACTATTGAGAGACTTGAGTTGTCCTACTAAGTACATCTGCTTGGGACAGCATTCAGCATCCCATTAAGAGCAAAGATAAAAGCAACCTGTAAGGTAGCTCCAGCAATGAGTACATGGTATGTTCAGTGAGTTCTCAAACTTCACAAGGTCCTTAGAGCTGTCCTTAGGTCTTATTTGTGACTGTAATCTCTTTGAAGGTTTTCAGTAGATTTTCTTAATCAATTAATTAATTAATTAATTTGTTTGTTTATTTATTCCATGTTAGTTTTTTGTGCCAAATCTCCACAAGGACATTCAAATTGCTACACTCTTCAGAGACAATTATGCTGTTAACAACTGATATAAAAATACCACATGATCCCACTGAGTTCTTTTTTTAATGGAGGAGAAAAGGAAAAAATGGTGTTGATGAGCAGATTGTATCTGGGAAGAGTGTGGGTGCCCCACTTACATGTGACCTAATTCTCATATGGACAGCTAGGAAGAAAATGAAGTATAATTTTGCCAGAGAAGTATAGGGCATTTTTGTGGGGGATTTTTTGTATTTTGAAACAACTAAATAAAAAATTCTCCCATTTGGTGTCAATCTGTATTGGGTGTGCTAACATATATTAGCTATTCTGTTACAGATATTTGATCTGGATATATATATCAGGGGTTCTGTTCAGTGGCTCTGTATCAGGTATTCTACAGTGGCTCTAAGAACTTTCACCTGCAATACTGAGAGAAACGGCAGCACAATGAAGCAATAAACTGCAAACAAGGTTCACACTGCAGATCTGAGAAGAATTTGTCCTCAAAGGAAGATCATAGATTCAGGTTTAGAACGGCTCTTGCCAAGTATTTTTATTTGGCTCTTCAGGGAAAACAAGAGTGAGATGTGGTAATATATTATCTTCTGAATATGTTGCTATTATTGTGATCATAAGGCAGCAAAAGAAAGGTTTATGCTTCCAGTTCTTGGCATAGAATCATAAACCTTTAGTATCTTTCTGAGGACAAGACAAAGTTTGAGAATGTAACAGTACCTAAACTGTACAAGAGGAAAGTCCAACCAGCCCAGTAGCCTGTTTAATTACAGTGGTCAATAGCAAATGCCAAGGGAAGAGTGTAAGAAGTAGGCAAGGGTATAGTGATACTTCATCATATACTTTTCTAACCTCAACTGACTTGTAGCCTGGGAGTCTCTGAACTGATGAGGTGTCTTTGTATTTAATGGTCCTCATTCATCTTAACTGCGCATTAAAACCTTTGTCACATGAAGATCTAGTGATAAATGAGGGTCTTGTTTGGGACAGCAAGTCTAGTTTTGTGGCAGCCCACTCTGTGTCCCACCCTTTGTTATTTGATTTTGAATTTTCCCTGAAAAATGTTTTTTATGGGAAAGTATGGGAGATCAAAATATTTTTTCTTCAGCCTCAGTAGCACTATTAAATGTTCTTTTTTTTTTTTTTTTTTTAAGTGAAAACACAGTGGTTTTGTACTAGGTCTTAGTGCTGCTTTACTTTGTCCATTTACACTGGCAAGTAAGATAATTTGTCTGGAGGCAAAATTACCTACACTTTGTAAAGAAATGCAATTATTTGCCATGACATCAAAGCACAAACTATTATATTTGCTTCATGCTGTAAGTTGCTGTCTATTACATGTGACACTGATCAGAAAGAAGGAAAATATTTTTATATTGTAGGAAAATCTTTTTAAATGTCACTTTCTCAGAGATGAGTTATTTTTCTCTTCACATTATAATCTCTGCTAATTTGTTAAAACAATTATATTAGCAAGGATTAGGATCCATATGTCCTTGGTGTTCTATGCATTCTGTGACTTTGCTTCTATAAATACTTTAAGAATTTTTAAACCTCTCCAATTCCAGTTAGTATCGAAATAAATGAAGATATAACATATTGTTATTAGTCTTCTAATTTACGTGATTGCATCACACACTACATTTATACTGAAGTGTATAAAAAGCAGTGAGCCCTGGAAAGTGATCTGAGCCAGTACTAAAATAGGTAAATTTGGGTTGAAGAAGGGGAAGCAATAAATCAGATCAAGTAGAATCACAGGAGGATACAGAAAAGAAGAATTATTGCAATTACTTTTCAAGGCATACTTTGGCTGTTTTTTCTTGGGTGGGCCCATGCAAGAGAAATAGTGGTCAAAAAATATCTTTCCCAGCTTATGTTGTCTCACCTCTATTGCAGAAATTAGGTCAATACTGTATTCTCCAAAACTTTCTTTGCTGACTGAGAACTTGAGTTTTGTGGGACAGTTAATTGTGTAAAAGTATATGTGATCGATCATACCCTCATCCTTTTTACTTATCAGCTCCTCAGGTCTGTCAGTGCTCTTTGTACTCCCTTAAAGATGCATCAATTCATGATATTTTGCACGCTATTGACATCAGTTATGAGGCAGAGAAGATGTACTTCATTTCCTAATGTCCTGTCTTAAATCTTAAACACCTTTCTGGAGGCCATAAGAATGAAAGTATGAGTCCTCAAAGTGGAGTTGAGATTTTGTACTTAACCGTATATTAGTTCAGTAGCTGCTCTGCATTGGTACTGTCTTCTCTGTTCGTGTAGACACCACAGACTGCAGATAGCCAGTTTTCAGTTGATGAACATAGTTCCACTGAGGCTACTGTTGCTGTTTCTTGTATAGCAGGATCCAGGCTGGAGCATATAAATGTCTAACTATTAATATTATGCTGAAATGTTGTTTCTCGTTTCACATGTGTGTTAAATCATTAATTAAGCCTTTTAGATATTAAAACACAATGAACTTGAAAACAAAACCCTCCACAGTAAAAATTACTGCTAGAAGACTATGACTAAAGTCCTTACAAAAAAAAAATGTTCAAAGGGATTTCTGCACTTTGTGTTATGACTGTGGGAAGCAAGGAAACAAGTAATTGTGCAAAAATACATGACACAGGCACCATAGCAAGTTAATCACTTCAGAGTTCCTCCTTCTTCCCAAAAGTGAGCTGCATTAGGAGATTAGAGCTATAAAAACAATCTGACCTGAGATTTTCTCGTGCTAGAGGGGCTGAGGATTAGGTACAGCTCCAGCAGTCAATTCACTTAATAACTTCTCATGTCTGAAGTTACATTACCCACTTTTCTATCTTTTATAGAATCCAGCTAAGCTAGATCAATATCCTGAGGAAATGTGGCTTTCTATTTTAGGATGACATTTTCCTACTTGGCAGGATATTGTCTTCATATGACATGTGTACAATATGTTACTAATTTATGTCTGTATGTTAGTCTGGGAAAAGTTGCCTTGCATAGTGTATTAGAACTTACAGCTATTACTTTAGAAATTTTTAAATGCTCTTAAACTACCATACACTTCCTCATTTTGCTGCAAAATGATACTGTATTGATCAGAGTCTAGAGTTGCAACTGTACTGAAATGAAGGCCTAATAATTTAATAGTAATTTTCATTATTAACTTCTCATTCCAGTAAGCTGAAAGTGGGGTAATAAAATGGTTCTTGGGCCAAAACTCAACACACAAACTTTGTATTCAATCGTAAGATGACAGTTGGATGGAGTCAGTTTTAAATACACAATTACAAAAAATTAAAACAAAATTTTGCAAAGTAGTTTTTGAGCTGCACTGTCAGAAGTATTGTTCACATGAGTACTCTAAGGACACATCTGTATTAATAAACTAAGAATTGCCAGGATCTGTTCTCTAGTTTGGAGGCCAGTGGTATGGGCATACTGTTGAAGCACTATGCTTTTGAATTTGTAGCAGCTATTTAAAGAAGTAACATTATAGAGTGACTAATAAAATTATTACATTATTTTACACTACTTAAATCTCAGCCTCCAAAAGATAATTGTTCCATCCAAACTATAATTTGAGAAAGGCTCCTAGCCTTTACTACCTCCCAGACTATTCCCAGGAGAATTTAGGAGAAATTCCTAGAGACTCTTTTTTTTATAATTTTCTCTTCCATCTGTGTTAGTATTTTGAACTTCTCCAGAATTAAGCAGAACTACATACATCTAGTTGAGTGCAGAAAAACTTCAAACCACATTAATTGTTTGGCAAGATGAAAATCACTAGGGAAAACAGTTTTAAGCAGTTTAAACAGTTGTGATCTGCTGCCTCACCATGCAGTTTATCAAATGAACTTCTTAAATGGGAAATGCAGAAACTTTGCCAAATAATTAGTTCTATTCTGGTGTATTAAGTTCACAAGCCAGTCTTGATGGCTCTCTATGTAACCGGAGGAGAGGGACAAGTTCCTCCAAAGGGCAATTCATAGCACTAGCTTGAGCCCTACATGATCTTAGAGATACCCTCTTCTTCTCCATTGACAGTGGAGGCAGACTAGGAATATAATCTCTAAAACTAAATAAGGCATCTAACTTTAACTGGGGTTAAGGTCCCTGTAGTTCCCACTTTAACATGACAGTATTCTGTTTTGAAAAATATTTTAAAATGCTGTCAAAAGGTGGATAAAAGGAACCAAACTCCTCCTGTCTCATCCATGAGAAGTACCTTGGTTTGTAATTTCTGTTTGAAATTTCTTTGACAGTCTGCACTGGACACTTTACCTACAAAATAAGCTTAAATATAGAAATTGTGCCAAAATTGTGCCATCGGTATTAGATTTGTGACAGAAACCTGTACAGATAAATCAGATATCCTATATAATAACACCCAGATCTCCCAATCAAGTGAGACATTTCACAAAAATAATTTCTTGTCATTTTTCTCAGTTTACACATGAAACTAAGATACAGTGTCTTGTGTGTAACAGGGCTATAAGGCAACTACAGTCAATATAATTTGTAAATAATAGTCTACATTACAGAAATGTTTGTATGTACATTACTAAAATGTTTATGTGTGTCAGATTAGAAAACATCAGCTTTCTAAACTATAATCTTTAAAGCAAAACACAAAATGTATATACATTGCTAGAATCATCTCATGATTGCAAAGGTCATTTCTCCATCTGCTTATGGCTGCATATTGTCCCAGTGGCAAATATAATTAATGCTTGTATGGAAAAGTACTATTAATAAATATTTATGCATTTTAGCTTTCTGCATAAGATGAAGCAACTGGAAGCCAGTCAATGGCACAACCGGTCAGCAACAGCATGTGACCAATTGTTTGTAGATCCTCAGTGGTCCAGAGTAGTATTTGTTAAGTAAGTGCCCTAGCTATACTGCTATCAGCAGGGTGGTGTAAATGTTCTAAACTAACTTTAAATTATTTAGGATAGGTATTAATAACTGGATTCCCAGTCTCTGTAGTCTAGACTGCTTCCAGTCCTCAAGTTAATTCAAGCACCTCTGCATGCACTAATCCATTCATTTTTATACAGTTTTACACCAACTTGAGGTCATGCATCAATAAATAAAAATTGTGACTGAAGTAATTTCTATAATAGACAAAAGCAATATAGAGTCAGTGTATCTAAATAAGGAGATAACTCAAAAGAGGAAGTGAGTTGGGAAGTATTTTTAATTGCATGGGGACACATGAGAAGAACCCTGAGTGAAAATTGAGGTCATCCTGTGCCTAGCCAGATTTCCAGGAAAACATAGTTACTTAACTTCTGTGGGAAGGAATTTGAATTAAATACGCTAAAAGCTGCATGATATTTGTGCCACCCAAGAGAGAGTGAATGTAATAGCAGTTCATGTCCTGATGGATAGTCAGTGCTTTCATATCCTGCTTTGAACTTTAGCAGAAACTTGACAGTGTCCTGGGGACCTGCCTTTACTGAGCAGATGCTCCTGTTTTCTTAGAAAACAGCAAATAATACTGCATCCTGGAGATACCTGTGGTTTATGGTAAGTAGCCAAACTAACAGTCAGTTGTAGACCCTTTTAAATTATCTAGCTCAAATTCATGTTCCACACTTTGATGATCTCACAGTCTCTTCTTCCCTGCAGCAGATAGATTTTTAATCTGAAAAAAGATAGTCATAATTTGCACTGCAAATAATTCACGTGCACTGGAATTATGCAACATTAATTTTAAGAGTGAGCAGATATAACCATGAAGGAAGACCAGAGATTCTACCAATATGAGAAACATTCGCAAATGTGTCTCAGTGAATAATCCAGCTTTCACTGGGCTGTGAAATAAAAAAGTTGGGGCAAATGGTACTGGGAATTTGTTTGGATCAATTAGTGATAAAAACTTCTTTGCTTGCTGAGCTAAAATGAAAAACTGAAGGATTTATTTTTTCTCCCAGCTGAAATGAGGAACTGAAGGATTTAGTAGAGGTCAAAGGTTTCATTTGACCTGGAGTAGATTTTTTTTTGGTTTGCGGGTGATTGTTAAAATGAAGAGAATAATAGCACAGCTGAAGAAGACTGGTAAATTCTGTTTTGCTAGCTTAGCCTGTGAAATATTTTTCAGATGAAAGTGTGAGGAAAACATCCTCAGATTTTCTGAATAGTTCCAGGAAAAGCAAAATAGCATTTTAAAAATGAAATTACTTCATTATTAAAATGTAACAAAATTTCTCAGATCAATTTAACTCTTATTCCAAGTAATTTCATGGTATCAGTGTTACATTCTTTATGTGCTCCTTCTCCTTCCTTCTTTGAGAAATAATGCATATTCCTTCTTTGAGGAATAATGGAGACAATAGGTACAGACCAACAAGCAGTTAAGTACTAGTAATTACTTTAAAATTAAAATTATATATATATTTTTTTTTTTACAACTTACTGTGTCTCATAGAGATATAGTTGACTGTTTGGAAATCACTGTATTGTAAATTATTGTGTTCTGCTGTTATTTTTTAATCTCAGACATTCCTGTTACTCTCTAGTGAAGTACAGTACCATGGACTATTCTAGAGATTAAGAATAATACTAGAAATGCTAAATGCCAGTAAGTCTCATCAGTGTCTGAGTTCATAGTAGTTAAATGGCAATAGAGAGATCCAAAGGGACTAAAATACAATGAGAAACAGTCTGAGTCACATCTCGCATATGGACTTGGTGAAGCTAGTTTTTCTTTAAAGAGATGAGTGGCTGAAACACTAGAAGTTAAGAGTTCTTTTAGTTGCAGTACCTTAAACTTACTGTTCATTTTAATCGATTCAGTCAGTAGGTAAGCTGAGATTGATCTATCTGGGTAGATGTAAAACAATGTGTTAATATGGGTAAATTGTTCTAAATACTGGATTTATTTAGCTGCAAGTTAAAGTCTCCAGAGCCTGAATCTGATCATGCCATGATGATTTTTATACTAAAAGCAAAATCTTATATTGAAAAATGTTGAACAAATCATGTCACATAGAATTTACCATTTACTGTTCACCACACTGAGAGATCAATCCTCCAGAACACTTACCTATTTGCTTGAGTCTTCATTTGTAATTAATATTTTGTGATATAGTATATTTAGGCCTTTTCTACTTACATTTTCTGTGGTACATCTGTGGAGTGCTAGGCAACCATAGGCACCATAGTTTCAATTCAGATTATTGAAATTCAGCTCCCTGCATTGACTTCAGTGAGACCTTAGATTTCTTGGATTTTTAAAAGGATTGTATTCCTTGCCTTCAGGTAATTCTCAAACAGTTCTTATTAAAAGACAAAGTGTTTCCCACAGGCTGTAACTAAAAATACCATTGAGAAGTTTTCTTCTGTTTGTGGTAAGCATATCTTGATGTTTGCAAACTTTACATTATAATCTCAAATCAACTGTTCCAGAATGAAAAGTAAGGTGCAAGGTCCTGCACCTGAGTTGGGGCAGTCCAAAGCACAAATACAGGCTGGACAGAGAATGGATCAAGAGCAGCCCTGAGGAGAAGGACTTGGGGGTGCTGGTGGATGAGAAGCTCAACATGAGCCGGCAATGCGCACTCACAGCCTAGAAGGCCAATAACTGTATCCTGGGCTGCATCAAGAGGAGCATGGCCAGCAGGTCAAGGGAGGTGATTCTGCCCCTCTACTCTGCTCTCGTGAGATCCCACCTGGAGTACCGCGTCCAGTTCTGGGGCCCCCAACATAAGAAGGGCATGGACTTAAACTGGACCAAGTCCAGGGGAGGGCCACAAGGATGACCGGAGGGCTGGGGCACGTCTGCTATGAGAAGGCTCCAGAGAGACCTTAAAGTGGCCTTCCAGTACCTGAAGGGGCATGCAGGAAGGCTGGGGAGGGACTTTTTACAAGGGCAGGTAGTGATATGACGTGGGTTAATGGCTTTAGACTGGAAGAGGGCAGATTTAGATTAGATATTGGGAAGAAATTCTTCACTGTGAGAGTGGTCAGACACTGGCACAAGTTGCCCAGAGAAGCTGTGGATGCCTATGCCCTGGAAGCATTCAAGGTCATGTTAGATGGGGCTTTGAACAACCTGGTCTGGTGAAAGGTGTCCCTGCTCATGGCAGGGGGGTTGGAGCTATGTGATCTTTAAGGTCCCTTCCAACCCAAATCTTCAGCTGAAACAGATTTCAAATTCTCTACAGAAAGTTCTGAAAAGTGTGCATAATGGAGGCGGTTGCAATCCAAGCAAACTGACAGTTTTATGAAGATCACTTCCTGATGGCTAGAATGCTGAAGGAATTAGTGTATCTGAAATTTTTATTACAATGCAGATTTAAAAAATCTTTTTATCAATCATTTACAATTTTATCATTTAATTGAAGACAGAATTAGACCACCCCTGCTTACATCTGAATATTTCAAAATAGAACACCTACATATAGCAAATGACAGGCCCTGATTCTTCTTTCTGAGCAGCATTATTTGTACAGATGGTATTTTGAAAAAAAAAAATCTTTATCTGAGCTAAAATCTTTTACAATCATATTGAGAATGCAGTGGAATTCCACACACATTGTGCTGGACTGTAAAATTTTACAGTCTTCCTAAATATACATAAATTATATGTTTTCCTTTGAAAAACTTTATTAATGGTATACAAATAGGTGCACTTACATTTTAAGAACAAAACCTGATGTCTTGCATGTGTGGATTTGTGCAAGTTTAGTATGTAGCAAGTTGCTCCCTGTTGTTTAACGTTCCATTCTTTCTTTTACCTAATGTAAGATATTTAAATGTTTTGTTTTGAGCTTCAGCTATCTGCTTACTGTTCTATATTCAGATATTAATTAATGAAAGATATTGACTACAAAATTCTTAACAGACTTAAATGGATACAGCACCGTACACTTCTGTGAAAATTAGTGGAAAGTGACAACTTTTAAAGTGTTAAGTAATGCTAATTCTTGCTAGCTGGCCTTGGACACTCATTCACTCACTCTCCAGAGATTGTAACCATTATCTTTAGCTCTTCAGAAGTGAGATATCAACACCCTAGTTGATACTTGGTGCTACAGGAGAAGACAGATCCCCTGTTTGCAGAAGTTTTCAGAAATCAATTAGGTTAATGGAGCTACAGCAGATTCTATCAGCTGGAGATCAGTTCTGAAACATCTATGAGACACTAAGAGCAGCTGTAGTTAGTCAGTGGAAAGGTCTGTCTAGCTTAGGAAGTGGTCTCCAACAGTGACCAATATGGCATGTGTATGGAATAGTACAAGCGAGCAAGCACACATCAATGCTGTCTTGCATGCCAAGGCAGTATACAACATTTGCACACAGCTCTGCTGCAGTCTGAGGTAAGAGAATGAAATGCTGAATGGATTAGAAAATACACAGCATTAGCTAAAAAGTGATTTACTTAAATTCTTCAACTGTAATTGGTAGTTAATGCAAGAGATTATGAAATAATATCAGATGGGCCAGTACAACTAGGAGGAGGGTGGGAAGAGAGAGATTAAGAAACAGATTTCATACATTAATAATGGAGATCATGCCAGTGGAGGACTGAAAGACAGTGTTGGATCTAATCTCTGTCTATTCTAAATTTCAAACAACTGTAGCTCTCAGAAATTTTACTGTCAACAGCAGGGAGAGGAATTTGTCCAATGACCAAGTAAAGTGCATAGGGTATGGAACACACTGCTGAGTCAAAACAGTGACTTGCAGACTGCAGATAGATGCTATGGAAAAAAGAAAAAAAAATCCTTCCCTGATTATGTGTGATTAACTTAATACATGAGTATTATTTATAATATATTAGCATTTGTAAAAGAGTTTATGGTGTGTTCTTACTGTGTCTGGAAAATTGTATAAATTTGTGTAGGTCAGAGTCCTCATCTGACACGTATTTTAAACAGCACTAAGTTAAGTTCAACATTTTTAATCAATTTTTCACCTAATGCTATTGTGAAGTAAAAGCTCTTTTGTCCACGTTTTATCTTCCAGCTATAAAGTTAATCATTTCTCCAGACTACAACATTTGCATTAAATTTAAGGCAGCATGAAACCCTGCTAAATATTAAAGAGTTTGAGATTGAAGCAGAAAATTTACATTGGTAGTCAAAACTTGTTTTATTAGGACCTAGCAGCCTGGCTTACATTAGAACTGAGCTGAAAATATACATTACCAACAGAAACAGGGAAGAACGGAACACATTCAATTAAAGGAAATTTATGTGGGTATATAAATCACATTAATCACACTCAGAAGACCTTGTATTTTTATATTATATATGAACTACATGCAAGGATGTTGATTCTTCATGAGGCTTATAGCTGTTTGTTACGCCAAGATTTCAAAAGATGCTGAAGGGAAGTTAAAAATTAGTATCCTGGCTAAAATATGAAATTGATGTTTTCCAACCTATCTGTTGAAATTCAGGATAACTTTTTGAAAAGCTATTGAAACAGAGTGAATAGTAATGAATAATAAAAATTCCTAGATTTTATTAGATTCAAGGCTCACATGCTGTTATTTAGCTTTAAAGATCCTAGAGCATGTGATGAAAGTCTATACTGAGACTTAACTATTTGGGGTTGCAAAATTACGGTTATTCTTCAAACAGTTGCTTATAACACCGAAACTCAGAATGATTTCATCATTTTTCTGGTCTCTGATGCACATAGATACTGTCATTCTCTGTTCTCCAAGGATATATGTGAGGAAACATTAATTAATCAGTTGCTAGAAACTGAGCTTACGCCGAGGGAAATGACTTTTACGCTTTTTCTAAATAAAACTTCATTATTTGAGTATTATAGCTGTTACACTTTAAATATGTTTATCCTGACATTAGATCAGGGAGTTCTTTCTTATTTAGAAAATTCATGTAAGATAATTTTTACTGGGATATTTTCAGAGAGATTCTGAAGTACCTGATTTCAGAGTCCATGTATCTTCTCTGTGGAGAGTATCTCAAGCATAAGTGTGCTCACTGTATGCATAAAAATACATATATTTACATGCATGCATATACACACACACTCATTCTTCCCTTCTCTCAAGGTGAGAGTGTTGGTATGTCAAACTTTGTTTTAATGTTCTGTCTCACCTTTTCTCTTTACAAAAGACTCTGTTGCAGTTCCAACTTTATAAAGGATCTTTGGTCTTCATTAAAAGGTATTGATGTGTCTGGGACTCTATTATAGTCAACTGGAGATAGCCCAAAGGAGAGTAAGACAAACAAAAAACAGGAAGAACTGGGAAATGAACTACAGGATCATTACTACTTTCAAAATAATACATGGATCAACTGCAATCCTTATTCCCCATGCACTGCTTGTGGGGAGGAGTTAGAAGAGTCAGGAGTGAAGTTGAGCCTGGGAAGAAGGGGAGGATGGGGAGAGGGTGGTTTTACTTTTGTTTTTGTGTCTCACTAGCCTCTATTTTTACTTGTCAATAAATGAATCTTCCCCAAGTCAGTTTTTCCCATGATGGTAATTGGTGAGCGATCTTCTGACCCTTATCTCAACCCATGAGCTTTTTTATTTTATTCTCTTCCCCTATCCTGCTGAGGAGGGGCAATGAAACAGTGGCTTGGTGGGCACCTGACAGCCAGCCAGTTTCAGCCCACCACAAAATCTCACAAACTTAGAGAGTACCTTCAGTCTCAATATTCCAATTGGTAGTTTTAACAGCACCAAGCTTTCAAGATCAAGCATCATATCCAGACTCACTTTGGTGGAATTCATCCTTCCTTATTAACACCTCAGTTGATCATCTTTAGCTAAGCTCTGCTAGCTGAACATCATTAAATTAGCTATGGAAAAAGTGTTCTTGCTTTTAGGTAGAGTCAATAAAAGAATTGCAGTCCATCACTTTTGATTTTTGATTAGTGGTCTGTTGAAACATCTTTATCTCCCTGCTTTAACTTGGTTGCTCTTTGACGATCTCTGTGTACATTTTTTTCTTCTAATTAGGCCAATGGCCTTTTCTGCATCCTAATAACTTTTCAGTCCAAGCAGATATGAATTTGGGACAGGGAGTTGTCTGAAAGGTGATGGATCTATCTTTCCTTCTTTCATACTCAGAAATAGTGAAGTTTTAAATAAACCTTTTCAAGAAGACGCTGTCTGAGAAGGAAGCTGCCAGTTATCAAAGATGAGACATATCCACACCTATAATAACAGCAACCAGGTATAACATACTCAGTGCCCATGTACTAGAAGGCAAGGAATTTCTTTATAAAGTCTCTATAAAATTCAAAAGTGTCGGCATTCATAGAGAAAGCAAATTGAAGGGATCTGTTTTTGCTAGTAAGGTCAAGTATATAATCTGGAAAGGTACTAAAGATATAGTATTGAGTTAGATGGCTAACATGGATGTGCAGAAGATAATTTTTCAGAAGAAATAATTTTTTCACTTTTTTTTTTCATTGCTCTGTGTGAATACTTTATATTCATCCTGTACATTCATTATGATCATATTGAGTATAATTTTGGATAACTAGACTTCGTGTATTTATTCTTCTCGAAGTTTGTGAGGGTTGTATTACTTTTTATGTGCCTCTCATATTTTGAGAAGATTAAAAAAGGTGTATATAGGACAATACTATCACATAGTTTCATGCTCGATTTGTTGTGCAGTATATTCTGTCACCGAAGGTAAAGGAATTTCTGACATTTTGTAAGGTAAATTGTTGAAGAGAATAGGAGGCTTCTTTGAAATATTTGACTTTTACTTAAATCCACATAGCACTTCCTGTAAAAAAATTTGCAAAATATCCACATGATTAAGTGTATGAAGCTGACAGGCCTGAGAACATTTAATCTCTGTAGAACTTTTCCCTACCTGTGTGAATTCAAATTCATGTTATATTAATCACACTCTCTATGTTAACATACCTCATGGAACTGCAATGTTTTTTGATGATGAATCCTTCAAACGGGACTCAGTATGTGACTTGCATAGAGCTTATGCCAATGTAAGATGTTGATTCTTTCAGCACATTTAATCCTTGGACAGTATACTTGCGCTTTTTCTGGGCAGTTATGAATTCATCCAAAGAAAATTTTCTCCATCATTCTGCCTTTAAAGCAAAAGTAACTCGTCAGTATAAGGGTCCTTTTTTTTTTTCCAATAAAATATAAGGTATGTAAATTAAAATTGGTAGAAAAGATATTGCTTCAAGTCTGTAAACAGAAGGCTCTGCACCTTTAGGAACAAATGGTAAGAGGAAGTGCAACCTGTATTGTCTTGCTGTAAAATAATGTAATTTTTCTAATCAGGATAATTTATGGAGAACATATATTTACTATGTTTTTCCTTTAAGGAAATAAAAGAATATTAAAATAACACACATGAATGCAGAAACCACAAAGTTTGTAGTGTTAGATTGTCCTCATAATGACTAAAGGATTTTTTTTGTCAGCTGCCATTAAAGAAAATTGATGTTGAAAGAATAAATTCTCTTATGGAAGCCTTATAAAGCTATGGCATTTCTCCTTTCTCACACTTGGGCCTCAGTTCAGTTTGCTCTCCAGTCTCATTACCTTGATTGTTCACCCTCCCTCCAGCCTTCCAAGAAGAAATATAGTTTTTTTCCTAGAAGATCATATCTAAGAAAGAAAGACTTCGAACTTTAGGAAAAAAAAAAATAAATTTTACCTGCATATATTTTCAGATAGGACCTTTTTTTTAGATTATTTTGAAACAAACTTTTTAAACAGCAGCACAGTTTTGTAGTTTTCAAAGTTGATTGCATATCAAGTTTTGTTTTCACTGTGTGTGCATATGCATATATATAGTGTGTGTGTGTGTGTCTGTGCACAAGCAGTGTTCATATATATGAGTGCATTGCCTCAGGTAAGAATTATCTGTGGATTACTGTGGTGGTGACAACAACTGCGGAATTGCTTTCTTGGATACAATAAAGAATGGAATAAGGGATTTCTTTTTCATTGATTTAAAAAAAAAAAAAATCTGTCTTAAAGCATATTTATTAAGTGCTGTCTACACTGTTCTGTAAGGTCTTTGTTCCTGGAGTAAAAAAGTATTAAAATTTAGGTTCTGAGTAATGCATACATATAATTAGTAACTATTAACTAGTATGCATTCCAACCAACATAAAACACAAGTTTCTTCCTCTAAAAGAAAACATAGATATTTTTCTAAACTATGTTAGCTTGTCATGAATAAGGTTAGTAGAATAAAGGCTGCAAAACTAACAAGCCAGGAAAGTGGCCATGAATTTAATCATGAGAAAGCATTGGCAAATGCAAATCCAGAAGCAAAGTAATTCAAAACATGGTTTATGATGACTGAAATAGAGGAAAAATCACAGCAGTTCTGATTCACTGCTTTGTTTTCCCCTGCCCTGAAAAAATGAAATCAAAATGCAAGGAGGTTTTTTAAAATTATTAATGTCAGTGAATTATAGTACAGAGACACATTTATGTAGATCTGTATCTTTGTTTAGTACTCAAATGTTTATTCTTACTGCTTTTATTTTGATATGTATGTGATCCTTAGAGGTCTCCATGATATGCGGTAAAGTACTAAATAAGAATATATTATTGTTGCATCTATTTTATCAAAAGACAAGCCACCTCTGAAGAATAGAGATTTGGGCTTTGCATATCTTTGCATTTTTGTTAGAAAAGGATTTTTCTTCAAAATATTGAGGTAGTTACATGCTATTTCATTCCAGATCTCCCACTTTAGAAATTAAAAACACTGACAGATATTAAAAACAGTATATCCTTTCTGTCAGAATAATTTTGCACAACAGATACTGCAGTTACACAACTCTTTCATGCTTGAAACATTATGATATGTTTCAGTTTTGTAAAGGATCCCAAAGTGCTTGTTATGTCATACTTAGCTTTGAATTACTTATGCAACCATCATTGTGGTACAATATATTGTCCATAGTAATGTTGCAAAACAGTTAAGTAGAAGGAGGTAGGAAAATCACTTCGGGCTGGCTAGAAGTTAAGGATTTTTTCATCTTCTGTTGTGGCAAAGTTTAGAAATAACATTCCTGAGCTATTTTGCTTGGTGCTTTACAAACACGGAAACAAAAGAAAGCCTAAGATCAAGAATACTTACAGTCTAGCTTGGGGAACTGTACTAACAAAGAAATAGAATTTTACTATTTCTTATTGCTACTTATACTATTTAAGCTTTTTCAGTAGCAAGTCAACACTTGAGGAAGTATTCTTGCCTTTTGATTTAAGGTCATCACACAGTGGGATGTCCTCAACAATATGGGATGCAAATATTGATTACCCCTAAATGCAATAGCAAGGCTGAGGGAAATACTTTTACTAAGAACAGATTTTAATTTAGACTTGAACAGTTGCTCTTGTTTTATAGTCCTGCATTCTTGTTTTTAATAATACTTGCGTGCTGGGATTTTGTTGCCATAGAAATATGAGCTTTTTTAGTTTTGCAAAATTATGCAAATTATATTTTTTGCTATAATATTCATGAAGGAATACAGCCAGAGATGGGAGGGTAAGGGTTGGTTCTTGTGTCTTGATGGAACTGAACATTGACATAAATGTTCTAGTTAGTATTTCATTCTAATATTACAGAGAGGCATTTATTGATATGTCTACTGTAATTATGGTTTGTCCCTTTGGAACCAAAGCCCATGGAACTGGGAGGTGAACATCTAATCAGTAAAATTAAGAATTACTTTCATTTATGAGGTTGTTGACAGCTACAAGACCAGCCGTAAACATTTTTTATTTAAAAACATTTGATAAGGATATATTATTTAGAAACATGTCTCAGAGTTGATGCTTAAATAGTGAGTTTGATTTCAGTATCGCTGGTAGTCTGAAACATCTTCACAGTTAAAGAAAAAGTGTTATTTTTATCCAGACCGCCACCCTTCAGTGACTCTGGCCCTGCTAAATTGATGCTTATAAAGATCAGAGCAGCTGTTGAAAAAACCGGTTAGCAGCTGGTGAGTTTGTATCAGCTGTTTTTTTATTCTCCTCTGCAGTTCAACTGTATTCAGTCAGGGAAGAATGTCTTCAATTTTGATGACACACAAAGTTAATTTTTTAATATATCCCTCTATGATGAGTGTCTGACATATTATACTACAATGTCACAGCTTCTGGCATATTTTTTCCATACTGGGAGACTTCCAAAGATTGATTTACTTGCCACTACAGTAACAGGGATAGGCAGTACCTGTACATAAATTACAGTTACCACATCACTACTGGAAGAGTATACTCCCTACTTTATAGTTTTGAATCCTTGATCTTGTTACAGCAGCTTGGGGAACAATGGTTGGGAAGGCACAGTCACAGAAGGACTTTGATCATGCAGAAAAGAAAGGAGGAAGAAGAATGTGAGTAACCATACTAAGGTTGTGTGCTATGGTTTGTATGGTTAAGTGACTATAACAAAATAATTATATAGTCTAAATTTTGTAAAGGCTTATAATTAGCAAAGTGGATTCTAGACTTCAGGAATGGCTGGCCAGATAGTTCTGTTTCTCTTTTCCAGTGAGAGGGAATGATCACTGGGAATGATGATAGAGATTTGAGAATTTGTAGAGTAAATGTCTACATTCATAAGCACATTTCAGGAAATAGCATATAATCTTGTGCAAATTTTAAAATCTGTCACTAATTTCATTAATTTTTTCAGTGTTAAGTTAATAAAGATCAACTACTTAACATAAGAAGGAGTGGCAGCACACGGCTCAAAGGAGAGCTGATGTCCTTCAGTTCCCACCTTAGGAACTGAGATTTATTACATTTTTCCTTTTAGAGTTCCATATCATTGAATGTTTCACTATTATGCATTAAACACAATGAGGTTTTACATTTTATTTGGCCATCTAATTTTTCGTTGCTTCCAAAGAATGCAGTCTAGTTCATCCAAGGAGAAAGAGACCTTAA
Organism: Antrostomus carolinensis; assembly: GCF_000700745.2. Classification (NCBI taxonomy): domain Eukaryota; kingdom Metazoa; phylum Chordata; class Aves; order Caprimulgiformes; family Caprimulgidae; genus Antrostomus; species Antrostomus carolinensis. The sequence goes on along the minus strand of NW_010291780.1, from coordinate 55,682 downwards.
AGGTCGTCTAGTTCCAACCTCCCTGCTATAAGCAGGGACACCATTCACTAGATCAGGTTGCTCAAAGCCTCATCCAACCTGGCCTTGAACACTTCCAGGGAGGGGGCATCCACAACTTCTCTGGGCAACCTGTTCCAGTGTCTGACCATCCTCACAGTGAAGAACTTCTTCCTAATATCTAATCTGAACCTACCCTCTTCCAGTTTAAAGCCATTGCCCCTTGTCCTATCAATACCTGCTCTTGTAAAAAGTCCCTCCCCAGCCTTCCTGCATGCCCCTTCAGATACTGATTTAATTAAAAATTAAAATTAAAGACACAGATTTGATGGTTCTTTTCATTGCTGGGAAATTTTAAAATATTCAGATATATTGTGAATGTGTTGTTCCATTATCCAATGTATGAAGGAAGAAGGTCTTACATAATGAGTTTTTCAGGATTTTTCTTTTAGTTTCCCATGAAGGTCACTTGAGGTAGAGCAAATAAATGTTTTCTCACTGCTATGCTTTCTATCTTGCTCTTTGATTTCTTAGCATATAGCTTAGATATTGGAGAACATTTTGTGATTAATTGAGTGCCTACATCGAAGAAAACTCATTTATTTTTGACTCAAGTCTGCCTTTGCATAGGATCAGCAGAGGAAATACTAAAAAATAAAGATGCTATATCATAACATTCTCAATAAAATTCTAGAAAATAATGACTTGGAAATCTTATAGTGTGACTTGTGGTCTGTTTCAAGAAACTAGAGGTGACAGTTTGAAATGCTTAGTTTCCTCTTTGATTGGTTCAGTGTTGTAGGAAAACACTCATGGAAAGCAACTGTACCAAGCAATACAGTAGTCAGGCTACTTTATATAAGCTTATTCCCTCCTTGTTCCATTAACATCTCTGGAGCAGTATTCTGAATAAGTGAATTCAAGTAGAATGTAGCATCAATTTATATAGAAGAATTTTGGGTGTAATTAAGCAGGGAAACTGTAAGATTCTGAATTAGCAGGGATAGAGTTGGGGGAACTCTAGGTGGTAGAGAGTTGAGGGGAACAGCCTGTTTTTTCAGGGAAAAAAATTAACTTCCCTATGAAGAAAACTCTGGCATTTTTTTAAAGCTAACCAGAACTATACTGTCATTCAAATGGAACAGGATTATTCTGCTCCCTGCTTTATCTGAAATATTACTATAATGCCTTAGAAAACCTTTTATATACTATCTAAATTAAAGTCTGTCTAAGAGAGAAGAGTCCGTTTAGTCTGTAATTGGTTCTTGAGTGGAACTAAAATATGCAATCTTTACTGAGAGCTATTACTAAATGAGTAAAAGTTTGATGTTTTCTTGGTGATGGTTCTATTGGAATTCTTTTCTAGTCCCTGCCTTCCTTCACTCTACAACCAGCACAAAGACTGGATCAGGAAACCCCAGTTAAATATCAAATTTTCAGCTGGTACCTTTTCATAGAGAAGATAATAATCCAGATGAGAGCTGGGTTAATAATGGAATATTTCCATAAACATAAGTAAATTACATTAGAAAAAGGAGCCTTTTATCCATTCCCTTCTGCATTGAGTGGACTGGCTAGAAGAACAGATAAACGCTTAGCCACTGGTTAAGATGGTACATTGTCTGTGCCTTGTCAAATCGTATCACAACTGCACAGGTGCCAGCCAGTTATGGACTAAATAGGTTACCACTAATAAACTGGGAGCAAACTTTTTTTGTTTTTAAAAGGATTTCCTTCATGAAGTTAGTGCTGATGTTCTGGTGGCAGGTCTCTCTATATTTGCTGAAATCTGTGCCATAAAACAAACGTGTACCTAGAGAGTTTGTGAAGTTGAAACAGTCCAAATAAACGCCAACATTTTATTGCAGCTCTATTATTCAAGAAGGCAAACTGGGCATGATAAACTGTGTATAATATGATTTCATTAACTTCAGGCACTGTATCTAGTGGTAGATATTGCCACCAGGAATATGCCAGAGCCACTGGAAGACTGAGTGAGCATCTATGTAATTTCTCATAATCCTGACAGCAAGCCAGAGAATATTCACAGGTATATCAGGAAACAAATGGTGTTTTTATTTGTTTTGGGGATGTGTTGTGGAATAAGAGAACATTATTATCTCTGAGAACCTTGAGTTATCAGCATCTTGCTGTGAGACTCCTTGGTTTTGTATTTAGTGGTATGTGTATTAGCTTTCTCCACTAAAATGTTCTGCCTGTTCATGTTTGTAAGCTTTTTAATTATTTTTTTTTCTTTTTCTGGTAGCATTTGTTCACTTGGTATAGTTCTAATTGTATGTCTATGTATACAATAAAGTAATAGCAAGCAGGATTGGTGTTTCCAAAATCATATCACCTTTCTATAGCTGTATTGCAGTTAGACCTATATTGGTCTAATAAAAATATTAATTCTCTCTGTAATGCTTGTCTCTCTCATACAACATGTCAGTGACTATACTTGTGCTAGAACCACTAACAGTGAAGGGGGAAAAGATTGTCCAACTTCTTGGTATTTGTTGGTGCCTCTTATTTCACTTATTTCTAGAGTCTGGTGTTGTATGAGTATTGGTCTAAACCTAGTTTAATGCAGTACGATATTTTTGCTTTTGAGGGTGTCATGTTCTCTTGGATTAGTCCTGAGATCAAACCTCTGAGCCAAATCCATTCTGATATAGATTTTATTACTAAACATATGATCAAGGTGCATAGGTTTTATTTCAATAATACATTTAGTGTGTAATACTGTACTTATTTGTGAAAAGTATTTTATGTCTTCCAAGTTATTTTTAAATAGAAATACAAAGTGAAGTGATTTGAAAGTCATCCATCAGTGGGGAAACCATAGACCAGCCACTTTCAGGATTCCTTTGACTATATAAAGGACTTCTTTCAGTTGTCTACACATAGCCACATAGTGCCATATTAGATGCCCCAGTATATTCCATCTGGCTTCCACTCAAAAGGGTCATAGACATCTAATTCACAAACAGGCAACTATCTTTAGATGCTTTAATCACAAACTGAATCTCTTCCTAGCTGACAGAAGAGCATTTTACTTCTTGATGAGATAAGGGATTGTAAACAGCACCCTGTTTAGTGAAGGTAGCTCCTGGTCTTCTGAAGTTATATTTGGCAGATGTTCAGAAGAATTGAGGCAGCCTCTAGTGTAGTGGAGTAAGTGCTAAAACTTTGCAAGCGGAGTTACAAGGGACATTGGAGAGGGAAAGTGTGAATCACCAAATGATTCAAGGGTAAGATGGGTTATGAAAGCTGTGTAAGAAATGACATTAGCAGAAGAGATCCTGACAACTTGCCTCAGAAAAGCATTGACAGCAGAGTAAGTGGAGGAAGAGAAAGACTCCTAGAATTTGATTTCAATATGAAGAGATGTAGTCTTTCCTCATCAACAGCTTTGCAAATATTTGTAGCAATGCTCTTTCTTTTCAATGTTGTAAATATTTGTGGTTTACTGTCACTTGTCTTGATTTAAAAGTGATTTTAGTGTGACAAGTATAGTATCAAAGCATGCTTTACATAAGGTAATACAGAGTGCTTCTTCCTACCCTCCAGCTTTCTTCCTGTTGAGCATGGCCATTTATTCACAGGAAAGGAGTCATCTCTCCTGCTTTAGAGGGTTTTGGCTGACCCAGAATGCAACTGTCAGGATGTCATAACCAGTTTTGTCTGCTCTCTGGTTATATCCTTTAACAACATGTAACATAATAATATAAATAGTTAACTGTGAGCAACCAAAAAAATTAACTATCCTCCAGAAACTTGGTGGCTTAGGATTAAGATAGCTGTGATTTCTCTCTCCTATACTTGCATTTCTTGAAGAGTCTGTGACTTTTCTTGAACACGTAGATTCTGCCTTCACGGTTGGGAAGAAATATTTGATGTATTAATCTAAAAACAGAAGGGAGAGATAAAGGAAATTCTGTGGAACTTCCTTGATGTTTTTAGTCAGCTATTCTGGTCTCAACAATACATGCTTTTGTCACCAGCAAGGCAAAGTTTTATGCTCTGTTCTCTTTGGTGTTGATATGGCCTTGGATGACAATCCTTGAGACAAAACTCTGAATCTTTGACTGATAACAGAGAACAACGTCAAAATGAAGGGATCTCACAGGTGCCCAATTTCTGTATCGCCCTTGTATTCAAAATTCAGTGAAAAGTATTTTTCTAAAGGTTGCTAAGTCTTCTGATGTAGAGGCTCAGTCTAAATGAGGACTATATAACTGAAATACACTGAAAACGTAATGTCAGTATCAAGTCAAAATTTGCATAGATTTCATATCTGTTTCTGATTACTGTATTAGTCCATGTGTTTAAGGAATTTGCAGCTTTTGACAGGCATGAAGAAAAATTAAAACATCTACTCATAATTTCTGGATGGTTGAGCAAGAAGGGAATGGTCCATAGAGCTGTAATCCCCAGGTATCTGCATATGGTTTTGCAGCACTAGAAGTCTATTTCTGGGAATACAGACACTGGAGGAAACTGCCTGCAAATGTTTAAAGCCTGTTTTCATTCATTTAATTGCATTTTTTTGTTTTGTTTTGTTTTTTTCTCTACAGGTAGCAGCTGCTGGAGGACTTCTGAAATTTACAGTTTCCTATGACTTCACAGAGGAAGAAGAGACATTTCAATTGATGGTTCAATCTGATGTCATCATAGAGGTAAAGTGATTGTAATTATCAGCCCCAAAAAGAAAAAAGATAAAATAGCCTACTTCTTCAGATGTTCAGTGTGAAGCCTAGTGGCTGAGGACACAAAACAGCAGGGTGCATGTACTTTCAGCTAATTTATAGTAACAGAAAATGGACACACTTTAGAGAACTAAAATCTTTGGTATCTCAAGGAGCCTCGTAATATTGCAGTAGCTAACAAAACTATCTTCTTCCTGTTCATCTGGAAGAATAAAGAAATTAAAAAAATTGGTTGTTTGAGGTAACACTTTCACATTCTTTCAGCAGACCTGTTCTTGTGCAACTTGGCGTTGTATGGATTTTGAATTTGCTTTTGCCTGTGCAAAGCCTTGACACTAGGTTTAGATGAATAACCTAAACTTTCTTTTGCACTGACTTTCAACTTCATCAGGCAAGCCCATTTCAGGGTTATGAAAGGTGAATGTTATTCCTGATATTTATTAGTCTTGTAAAATCTATTATTAAGTAAGTCCTTTACCCCAAGTGGCTACAGATAGAGCTTTTTCTCTGACTTTTTTCATATTTAACTGTCTCTCTCTCGTGGCTCTATCTAGGGACATAACTTGAGAATCAGCACTCCTAAAGCAGGGATTCACCTGCAGCCTTCTGAAGAGCACACTGAAGAAATCGTGCTGAAACCAGAATCTTTCTCTGTGCATGGCACTGATGTTCCAGTCAGCAGGAGGGAGTTCATGACTGTCCTTGCAAATGTGAAGAGGATCCTCATAAGAGCAACATACAGCTATGGGATGAATGCCATCTACAGGTAAGTATGGGAAAAGTGTCCATTTACTACAGGCAGCTTCTCAAAATGTTTTCCCTCTTCAGTGAACTAAGCTGATGTAATTTAAAACATACTGATTTATTACACTGAAATCCATAGCATTCATTTACACTTTCAAGCAGTTGTTAGCATTTTTTTTTTCATTTTGGGTAGGCAGGAGGAGGAGAGACAACAGAGAGAAGCAGCCTTGTAAGAAAATGAAATCACATGGACTATTAAGGCATGAATGACAGTTCTATAAATATGTTTATTTTATGAACACTGTAATTCCCATGTATATGGTAAATCATGGAGTGCAGTAATGACATGTTGAACTAACAGATGATATATTGCTCATATATTGTTTTCCCCATTTAATGAGCATACAGGGCCACTTTAACAGTGGACCAGAGAATAATATCATAAGTCTCTAAACTGGAAAAGTGGCTCAAGGCGAGCATTCTATGTTTTCAATCAGTACCACATACAGAACTGCCTAATGCCAAAGCCTCTCTCTTTATTTATGTGAGGTTGCTGCCTGGACTGCTTAAAACCACTGATTTCATGTGAACTCGTCTGAGTCTTCTGATAAAATGAGACATGTTATATGATATGACATAGTTGTTCTATCTCAGTGCCTGCAGTGTGGTTGAACCTGTAAAGCTCATCTTGCATTTAAAATTTTCATAAGTACATGAGCAAATACTCCAGGTGGGCTAGAAGACAGTCTCTCTCCTCATCCTGTGTGATTGCACTCTGTCTATACATTAATAGTCAGGTGGCATAAATAATATTTTTTAAATTTGCGATGGAACTGGCTGCACAGTAGTTTTCTACTCACAAGGCATGAAACCTAAAATGTTCTCTAACCTACACATCACTTGATTCAGTGGTGTAAACCAGTCTGGAATGGAGGGAGCTGATAGCACTTCAGTAATTATTTGCTGAGAGCCTAGATACAGTTTTTGCTACTGTGAAATTTCTTAAGCAATCCAACCATTATTTGAATACTTACGTAATTAAAATACATCCTAAATTGAAAGGCAGGTTGTCTCAACAGTATGCATTTTTCTGATTTGAGCTTTTTTTTCCCCTACAAAAAATCACCTTTCTTCAATCGCTTTTTCTTTCTGTGGTTAACTAGTATGTATTGCCTCTCTGTGAATCATAACTATCTTGAGTTTGAGCCGAACTGTTTCCTAATTTGCTCATTTGGTCATCAGTCTTGCATCTCCTTGCATCCAGTTTGAGAACCTTTCATGGCTCATCACATTTCCACCCTGGTGTTAGGGGAGAGTCAAACCACAAGGCCAGAGCTCATCTCTTAGGCACTGTGAGCAGACCATGAGAAGCTGTTAATCCACAGCTTACAGCTGAGACTAGTGGGAGCTGAGTCAGTGCTGTTCCTCCACTCCATTCTCATTCAAATAAAATAAAATAAATTAAAAAAATAGTCAGAATTTTCCAAACTAAAAGAGTGCAGGAGCAATTTTGGAGTGAACAATAGGAGCTTTTATGCTATGCTGTCTTAAAGGAGATATGTATGATTGCCTTTGGGCCAAAGGTCTTACTAAGTATTCTGGGAAATGCAAACTTCAGCTATCAGTGATTTACATACATTTGCACTAGAATGAGAAGGGGAGCTTTCCTACAAAGAATGCTTTGTCTGGGCAGTTAAAATCTGTGAAGAAAGTGCATTACTGAACATGTACTGGCTCCATCTTGCCTCTGCTGTGGAACAGTGGGGGTGGGACGAATCAGATCCCCTCTGGGTGACAACACAGAGCTCAGGTCAGCAAACACATGTGGAACTGGCACAGTCTACAGTTTGTGCCCTGTAAGTGACAGACCTATCAGTGGCACATTTGGAAGACTATGCATCACCACCTGTATCCCAGATTACTGCTTTTGCCATTTGGCTATGTGTGGTGCCTCGCTGTTTTGTAGTCTTGTTCATACTCAGCCTTTGAAACATTTTAGTGGTGTGTTATAAATAACTTTCCAAAAACATGTCTTGCAAATATTCTTCAAGAAGACCTCCAGGACAAACATGTAATTTATGCCTTGAAGGTTAGTAACCACCATCTTCTAGATGTAGAGACATTATAGTTACGAAGGTTTGTCCCTTAAGACAATTATATAAAAGGGGGTAGGGGAAGGGACTGAAGTAATTTTGAAAAGTACATTTTTGCTAAAAATGATTTTATATTATTGGTACATCTCTAGCTGTCCTTACGATGTCTCTTACCAGAGAGGAATGCAATGGTCACTATGTTACTGTGATTACCATCAGCATATCCAGAAGTCTGCAAATAGTTTGCTCTAAAGTAAACACACTTAATTGAGTGCTGTCAGGGTGCTCATTGCTGTTTAGTGTGACAGAAGAGAGAGTGTGAAATTCCAATCACAATTAAATTAATTTATTTTTTCTTCTTTGATTTAACTACAGGAATCATAGTTTCACCGATCAGGGTGGGATGCACTGAGAGGAGTTAAATCTTGTCACAACAGTGCATGCTCCCAGTCACTTGAGGTAGCAGCAACAGCATCTATGTCATCTGGCCCAGCTTATGACCTGTTGTTGTAAGCATATTGTTGATTTTCAGTTTAGACTTTTTATAGTCTCTTTGACTTTCACTCATGCTAAAACATACTAGGAGCAAAGCTGTGCTCATAAGTCTGAGATCATGCAAAACAACTCTTTTCTCCATAGTCTGCCCCTTTTGTCCTACAAGGAAAATATCCAGACCCAATGAAGAGGATATTCTTTGTGATATCTTGGGCTGATTAAAGACTGCTGTTGATGGGCTCCAAAGGAAGACATTTTTACCAAAGAAATAGTGTAAACCTAAGCCTTAATATATAAGTAAATATGAACTAAGAGTTTTTTATTGTCTTTTAAACGCATATGTGTGGTGGACAGATGGATATTCCTCTGACAGAGTAAAGAGGGTATGGCAGAGAGACACAAATGTTACAGGGTTATTAGATCCTTCATGAATTACAATTTCTGCCTCAAAGCATCAGCAGAATTATGCAACATGATAATTAGAGATTGCTATGTTAAGCAACCTGTTCATTTAAATACTGAAAGTTTTCAAAAGAGATAATGGCACCACATGTGTAAGGATTTCCAAGGGTGTATTATAATCTGTGCTTGAGAAGAGGCAAGAATGTAGGCGTCGTAAGATTAAGCAACTTTCTTGCAGTCATGTAGAAAAAGACTTAAAATTCAATGGAATTGTCTCCAGTTAGCAGGAGTTTTAACTTAAAGATTATATTTTTCACCCTTGTTTATTTTAACCAACTAGAAACATTAGTTAATCGATAGCACTTTCAAGTAGTTACTAAACAATATTAATGCGGTAACAATGAGTTTGACTTGAACATGTTTTTGAGAACAGTTTTGGGGTCATTTTAAGCTTAGAATGTTGTTCGAGCTGTATGGCATAATTAGGAAGCTTCCTCAAATGAGTGGGCTTTCATTCAGGTGAATGGGTTTAAATTGAGATCCTGGTCTAACTTGACAGGTCTTCCAAACTGTTGCAGTTAAGTCCATCTGTGGTAGAAGCAACAGGCCAAGAAAAGACTCTCTTTTATATATTTTTTTTAAACTAATATTGTTAGCTTGTGCTTTAAAGAAAGTTTAATAGCACTGTTTCTTCAGTTTTAATATTCAGAGAGGCCACCAATTGTTAATGTTGTAGACACTCAGATGGGCATTGGAAAATGTGGTGCTAAAGATAATGGATTGCTTGCAACCACATACAGAATTAGTGCTAGATGCAAGGAGAAAGAGGGAAGGAAAAGCTGGGGGTTTTCTTCCATGTGCAGAATTGGCTTCAAGACAAATGAGCAATGATTGGGTCAGTACTTCATGTGCCTTATGTAGCTGATGTGACTCAGATGCCTGGCATAGCAGACAGTAAACTATGCTGATACTGCCTGAAACGCCCCCTTCCCTTTTAATCTTGTTTGTTTTTAGAAGTCAACAGTTGCCTGCTGACAGTAACAGTCAGCTTAAATATTTGGTCTCGATGTTGAATCTCAAATTGTTCATGCATCTCCAGGATCCAGTGTCCCATTACTGCCAGTAATATGTATTTTAATGAATGCAGAATGGCATCAAGGAATCAAAATTGCAACATAAAAATGGGAGAAAAAAAAATCACTGCAAGTTTCTTCACTGAGTTAATGCTAAAAACTGTTAAACACATTAAAATCCCATTTAGCAAACAGCAGAATGTAGTGAAAATTGGAACAATCCAGTGAATACAAATGTGGGATAATACTGGGTGGATTGTTTCTGTGTGCATGTGCTTCTCTTTGTTCCAAGATCTGTGCTGAGACAGAGCTAGCTGTAGTTCAAAGGATAAATAAAAATTTTCTTATTACTAGTAATTTGTTTCTTCATCTCTAGATTTTTCTCCTTAAGTTGTTAGATTTTTTACTATTAAAGTCATCATCATTTGATACCTAATATCCTAGAGACTGGTTATCTTACTGTAAGGAAAATTCAAAAAGATGATTGCAAAATAAGCATGCAGCAATGGAGTGGAGGGGAAATATTGAAAAGTGAGAGAAATCTTATTGAAGATCTGGATATGAACGTGTATGTTCCTGGTCTGGCAGGGGGGTTGGACTAGATGATCTTTCGAGGTCCCTTCCAATCCTTAACATTCTGTGATTCTGTGTGATTCTGTGATTCTCTTAAAATAGTTTCAAGAACCTTGTACAGAGGTTGTAGTATCACCAAATTAGATTAAAGTTTCTAACTTCATAATCTGCAATGATAGTCCCTCCAAAGTCCAGTCATATCCCCAGTGATGGTATAATTTGTATTTTTCTGAAGCTCCCATCCTAATTTCAGAAATCTTCCTTTTTTCCCCTTACCTTTCATGTCTATCTTATTGAGAGTAATCATAAAATTGAGTGGAAAAATATCCTGTCTTAAACCTTTCCTCCAACTACTGCAGTAACAACAAAATATTTTTCTTGGATGTTTTCTTATCCAAGGTCATCCAAATAATTGCAAAAAATAAGGATTTTTTGGCAGTCAAAAGAAAAATGCCATAATACGGAGGAAAAAAGTTTGTTTTACATTTTCCAAAGAAAACTGATTTTTTTTTAAGAAAATGTGTGTCATGATATAAAAGTATTTTCTGCTGAAAAAGACCTCAGAAGAAGCTCTAGTGATCAAGCACTCTATTAATATTGCTGGGTGAAAACAGAAGTCATTGAGCCTCTATAATGCCTTAATGTTCCTTCTGAATTCTCATAAGAGTTAAATCCCCAAATCTCAGTTTC